>NC_052167.1:7229709-7523784 GCF_902713615.1 Scyliorhinus canicula | reverse complement strand
GGGGGGTGAGGGTGGATGGGTGGTGGGGAGTGAGGGGATGAGGGGGGCGAGGGTGGATGGGGGTGAGGAGGATGGGGGGGTGAGTGGGGAGGAGGATGGGGGGGTGAGGGGGGGTGAGGAGGATGGGGGGGTGAGGGGGATGGGGGGATGGTGGGGGGGTGAGGGGGATGATGGGGGGGTGAGGATGATGGGGGGGTGAGGATGATGGGGGGTGAGGATGATGGGGGGTGAGGATGATGGGGGGTGAGGATGATGGGGGGTGAGGATGATGGGGGGGTGAGGATGATGGGGGGTGAGGATGATGGGGGGTGAGGATGATGGGGGGTGAGGGGGATGATGGGGGGGTGAGGGTGGATGGGGGGGTGAGAGTGGATAGGGGGTGAAGGTGGATGGGGGGGTGAAGGTGGATGGGGGGGTGAGGGTGGATGGGGGGAGTGAGGGTGGATGGGGGGGGTGAGGGTGGATGGGGGGGGTGTGGGTGGATGGGGGGGGTGTGGGTGGATGGGGGGGCGAGGGTGGATGGGGGGGGCGAGGGTGGATGGGGGGGGCGAGGGTAAGGATGGGGGGGGGGCGAGGGTGGATGGGGGGGGGCGAGGGTGGATGGGGGGGGGCGAGGGTGGATGGGGGGGGGCGAGGGTAAGGATGGGGGGGGCGAGGGTAAGGATGGGGGGGCGAGGGTAAGGATGGGGGGGCGAGGGTAAGGATGGGGGGCGAGGGTGGATGGGGGGGCGAGGGTGGATGGGGGGGCGAGGTTGATGGGGGGGTGAGGGTGGATGGGGGGTGAGGGTGGATGGGGGGTGAGGGTGGATGGGGGGTGAGGGTGGATGGGGGGTGAGGGTGGATGGGGGGTGAGGGTGGATGGGGGGGTGAGGGTGGATGGGGGGGTGAGGGTGGATGGGGGGTGAGGGGGTGGGGGGTGAGGGGGAGGGGGGGGGGTGAGGGGGAGGGGGGGGGTGAGGGGGAGGGGGGGGGTGAGGGGGAGGGGGGGGGTGAGGGGGAGGGGGGTGAGGGGGAGTGAGGGGGAGGGAGAGTGAGGGGAAGGGGGGTGAGGGGGAGGGGGGTGAGGGGAAGGGGGGTGAGGGGAAGGGGGGGTGAGGGGGAGGGGGGTGAGGGGGAGGGGGGGGCGTGGGGGAGGGGGGGCGTGGGGGAGGGGGGTGAGGGGGGCGAGGGGGTGAGGGCGGGGGAGAGGGCGAGTGAGGGGGTGGGGCGAGTGAGGGGGTGGGGGGTGAGGGTGGATGGGTGGTGGGGAGTGAGGGGATGAGGGGGGTGAGGGTGGATGGGGGTGAGGAGGATGGGGGGGTGAGGAGGATGGGGGGGTGAGGGGGGGTGAGGAGGATGGGGGGGTGAGGGGGATGGGGGGATGATGGGGGGGTGAGGGGGATGATGGGGGGGTGAGGGGGATGATGGGGGGGTGAGGGGGATGGTACGGGGTGAGGGGGATGGTACGGGGTGAGGGGGATGGTACGGGGTGAGGGGGATGGTACGGGGTGAGGGGGATGATGCGGGGTGAGGGGGATGATGGGGGGGTGAGGGTGGATGGGGGGGTGAGAGTGGATAGGGGGTGAAGGTGGATGGGGGGGTGAAGGTGGATGGGGGGGTGAGGGCGGATGGGGGAGTGAGGGTGGATGGGGGGGGTGAGGGCGGATGGGGGGGGTGTGGGTGGGTGGGGGGGGTGTGGGTGGATGGGGGCGAGGGCGGATGGGGGCGAGGGCGGATGGGGGGGGGCGAGGGTGGATGGGGGGGGGCGGAGGGCGGATGGGGGGGGGCGAGGGTGGATGGGGGCGAGGGTGGATGGGGGTGAGGGCGGATGGGGGTGAGGGCGGATGGGGGTGAGGGCGGATGGGGGTGAGGGCGGATGGGGGTGAGGGCGGATGGGGGTGAGGGCGGATGGGGGTGAGGGTGGATGGGGGGGTGAGGGCGGATGGGGGTGAGGGTGGATGGGGGGTGAGGGTGGATGGGGGGGTGAGGGTGGATGGGGGGGTGAGGGGGTGGGGGGGTGAGGGGGAGGGGGAGGGTGAGGGGGAGGGGGGGGTGAGGGGGAGGGGGGTGAGGGGGAGGGAGAGTGAGGGGAAGGGGGGTGAGGGGGAGGGGGGTGAGGGGAAGGGGGGGTGAGGGGAAGGGGGGTGAGGGGGAGGGTGGTGAGGGGGAGGGGGGGGGGTGGTGAGGGGGAGGGGGGGGAGGGGGGGCGTGGGGGAGGGGGGGCGTGGGGGAGGGGGGGCGTGGGGGAGGGGGGTGAGGGGGGCGAGGGGGTGAGGGCGGGGGAGAGGGCGAGTGAGGGGGTGGGGCGAGGGAGGGGGGGGGGGGTGAGGGTGGATGGGTGGTGGGGAGTGAGGGGATGAGGGGGGTGAGGGTGGATGGGGGTGAGGAGGATGGGGGGGGTGAGGAGGATGGGGGGGTGAGGGGGGGTGAGGAGGATGGGGGGGTGAGGGGGATGGGGGGATGATGGGGGGGTGAGGGGGATGATGGGGGGGTGAGGGGGATGATGGGGGGGTGAGGGGGATGATGGGGGGTGAGGGGGATGATGGGGGGTGAGGGGGATGATGGGGGGTGAGGGGGATGATGGGGGGTGAGGGGGATGATGGGGGGTGAGGGGGATGATGGGGGGGTGAGGGTGGATGGGGGGGTGAGAGTGGATAGGGGGTGAAGGTGGATGGGGGGGTGAAGGTGGATGGGGGGGTGAGGGCGGATGGGGGAGTGAGGGTGGATGGGGGGGGGTGTGGGTGGATGGGGGGGGTGTGGGTGGATGGGGGGCGAGGGTGGATGGGGGTGTGGGTGGATGGGGGGCGAGGGTGGATGGGGGGGGCGAGGGTGGATGGGGGGGGGGGGCGAGGGTGGATGGGGGGGGGCGAGGGTGGATGGGGGGGGCGAGGGTGGATGGGGGGGGCGAGGGCGGATGGGGGGGGGCGAGGGTGGATGGGGGGGGCGAGGGTGGATGAGGGGGGTGAGGGTGGATGGGGTGGGTGAGGGTGGATGGGGGGGTGAGGGTGGATGGGGGGGTGAGGGTGGATGAGGGGGGTGAGGGTGGATGGGGGGTGAGGGTGGATGAGGGGGGTGAGGGTGGATGGGGGGGGCGAGGGTGGATGGGGGGGTGGGGGAGATGGGTGAAAGGCTGGGTGGTGTGTGCTCTGTGGGCTGTTCCCGGGGGGCTCCGGGTTGCGGAGCGGCGCCGCGGGAGGTGGGGTTTTCGAGGCGGCTCCGGGAGGAAAGGCCGAGGCCGCGGGCCCGGCGGGCTGGAGGGATCGGCCGGTCCGGGTCTTCCGGCTGAGCTGCTGCCCGCTGCCCCGCTGCCTGGCTCTCCCCCCGCTGCCCCTGACTGACTGAGTGAGTGAGGGACTCACCGCGGCGGCCCCAGGCCCGCTCTCTCTCTCTCAGTGCCGCTCTCTCCGCCGCTGCCACGTCCTCGCTCAGGGCCGCACGCAGCCGGCGCGGTGACGTAAACAAACCCCGCCCTCCGGCGCCAGGCGCCCGGATGTGGCGCATGCGCAGTACCGGCTCAGCCCTGGAGCGGCTGTCCGGAGGATGAGGGTCAGCTGGTCATTCCGGGGTCACTCTGGGGTCACTGTGGTCACTCTATGGTCACTCCGGGTGACCAGTCAGTGTGTTTGCGAACGGAATGCACAAATCGTAAATCAGTTCAAATCGGGATGTCAGTCATACGGCGGTGACCAATCAGTGTTGAGCAAAGGGGTGGGGCACAATCCGACTCCGGCCAATCACACTCCTCATGGCCCTCAGGCCATTCAGCCCACCCTGCTCGTGCTATCCCACCGTCAAAGCCAGCATTTGAGGCTCAGTCCCTTCTCTTTGCATTTTTTCTTTATTTTTTCCTTAGTTGCTTCAAATCTCAATTAATTCATAAGATATAGGAGCACAAACCAGGCAGCACAGTAGCACAGTGGTTAGCACAGCTTCACAGCTTCAGGGTCTCAGGTTCAATTTCCCGCCAAGTCACTGTCTGTGCGGAGTCTGCACGTTCTCCCCATGTCTGCGTGGGTTACCTCCGGGTGCTCCAGTTTCCTCCCCACAGTCCAAACATGTGCGGGTTAGGTGGATTGGCCATGCTAAATTGCCCTCAGTGTCCAAAAGATGTTAAGTGGGGGTTACTGGGATAGGGTAGATATGTGGGCTTCAGTAGGGTGGTTTTTGGAAGAGCCAGTGTAGCCTCGATGGGCTGAATGGCCTCCTGCACTGTAAATTCTATGATTTGGCCCATCGAGTCTGCTCTGCCATTTGATCATGGCTGATCTCATCCTCGCCCTAACTCCACATACTCATGGGCCCTACTCTTTCTCTGGTTACCCTCCTCGCCCTAAATCCACATACTCATGTGCCCTAGTCTTTCTCTGGTTACCCTCTTATCAAACACTTTGGGATTCTCCTTTATTTTCCCTGCCAGTGTTTTTTCATGCCCTATCATGCATCGAAAATAGGAGCTGGCAGAGACCATTCTGCCCCTCAAGCCAGTTCTGTCATTCGTTATGATCATAGCTGATCATGCAACTCAATAGCTTAATTCTGCCTTCCATCCAAGAGCTATATCAAACTGCTTCTTCAAATCACACTGGGCCGGATTCTCCAATCCGCCGGCTGCATTTTCCTGCGCAGCGCGCTGTCACCGATTGCAGGATCCTCTATCCTGTCAGCCGGCTCATGGGATTACCCATTGTGGCCACCCCACGCCTGGGAAACCCACAGGTGTGGGTGCGCTGCCAGCGGAGTGGAGAATCCTGCCGACGAAGAATTCCGTTGACAATGTTTTGGCCTCAACTATAATCGGTGGTAACGAATTCCATATGCTCACCACTCTGGATGAAGACATTTCTCCTCATCTCTGTCCTAAATGGTCGACCTCTTTTCTTCAGACAATAGAACATAGAACACTACAGCGCAATACGGGCCCTTCGGCCCTCGATGTTGCGCCGACCTGTAAAACTATCTGACGCCTATCTGACCTACACTATTCCATTTTCATCCATATGTCTATCCAGTGACCACTTAAATGCCCTTAAAGTTGGCGAGTCTACTACTGTTGCAGGCAGGGCGTTCCACACCCCTACTACTCTCTGAGTAAAGAAACTGCCTCTGACATCTGTCCTATATCTATCACCCCTCAATTTAAAGCTATGTCCCCTCGTGTTGGTCATCACCATCCGAGGAAAAAGACTCTCACTGTCCACCCTATCTAACCCTCTGACTATCTTATATGTCTCTATTAAGTCACCTCTCAGCCTTCTCCTCTCTAACGAAAACAACCTCAATTACCTGAGCCTTTCCTCGTAAGACCTTCCCTCCATACCAGGCAACATCCTAGTAAATCTCCTCTGAACCCTTTCCAAAGCTTCCACATCCTTCCTATAATGTGGTGACCAGAACTGCACGCAGTACTCCAGGTGTGGCCGCACCAGAGTTATGTACAGCTGCAGCATGACCTTGTGGTTCCGAAACTCAATCCCCCTGCTTATAAAGGCTAGCACACCATATGCCTTCTTAACAGCCCTATTAACCTGGGTGGCAACTTTCAGGGATTTATGTACCTGGATGCCGAGATCTCTCTGTTCATCTACACTACCAAGAAGCTTGCCATTAGCCCAGTACTCTGCATTCCTGTTACTCCTTCCAAAGTGAACCACCTCACACTTTTCCGCATTAAACTCCATCTGCCAATGATCCCATTGTTCTGGACACCCCAACATTGGGAACATCCTTCTTGCATCTACCCTGTCCAGTCCTGTTGGAATTTGATAGGTTTCTATGAGATCCCCCCTCATTCTTCTGAACTCCAGCAAGTACAATTCTAATCAACTTAATCTCTCCTCATACGTCCGTCCTGCCATCCCATGTATCAGTCTGGTAAACCTTCGCTACATTCCCTCCAGAGCTAGAACATCCTTCCTCAGAGAAGGAGACCAATATGCACACAATATTGCAAGAGTGGCCTCACCAAGGCCCTGTATACAGGAAGACATCCCTGCTTCTGTACTTAAATCCTCTCACAATGAAGGCCAACATATCATTTCCCTTCTTTACCGCCTGCTGCATCTGCATGCTTACCTTCAGTGACGGGTGTACGAGGACACCCAGGTCTCATGGCACAGTCCCCTCTCCTAATTTATGGTCATTCTGATAATAGTCTGCCTTCTCATTTTTGCTGCCAAAGAGGATAACCTCGCATTTATCCAAATCATACTGCATCTGCCATTCATTTGCCCACTCACTTGTCCAAATCACACTGAAGGATCTCTGCATCCTCCTCACAACTCACCCTCCCATCCAACCTCTGCAAATTTGGAGATATGACATTTTGTTCCGTCATCTAAATCATTAATCGACATTCTGAATAGCGGGGGTCTTAGCACTGATCCCTGCGGTATCCCACTAGTCACTGCCTGCCAATTGGAAAAAGACCCGCTGATTCCGACTCTTCCTGTCTGCCATCCAGTTTTCTATCCATTTCAATACACCCCTAATCTCATGCGCTTTAATTTCATACGATAATCTCTGATGCGGGACTTTGTCGAAAGCCTTCTGGAAGTCCAAATATACCAAATCCACTGGCTTCCCCTCATCAACTCTACTAGTTACATTTTCAGAAGGATTCCAGTAAATTAGCCAAGCATCATTTCCTCTTCATAAATCCATGCTGACATTGTCTGATGCTGCCATTGTTTTCCAAGTGCTCTGCTAGAAAATCTTTGATAATGGATTCTAGAATTTTCCCCACTACCGATGTCAAGCTTACTGGTGTATAATTCCCTGTTTTCTCTCTCTCCCCTTTTAAATATTGGGGTTACATAGCTGCCCTCCAATCAGTAGGAACTGTTCCAGAGTCTGCATAATCCTGGAAGGCGGCCACCAATGCATCCACTACTTCTAGGGCCACTTAATAAGAATAATAATCACTTATTGTCACAAGTAGACTTCAATGAAGTTACTGTGAAAAGCCACTAGTCGTCACATTCCGCCGCCTGTTAGGGAAGGCCGGTACAGGAATTGAACCTGCGCTCCTGGCCTTGTTCTGCATTACAAGCCAGCTGATTAGCCCACTGTGCTAAACCAGCCCCTTCTCCTTAAGTACTCTGGGATGTAGATTATCAGGCCCTGAGGATTTATCAGCCTTCAATCCCATTAATTTCCCCAGCACCATTTCTCTACTAATATTGATCTGCTTCAGTTCCTCCCTCTCACTAAACCCTGTGTTCCCCGTTCCATTTCTGAAGACAGAACCAACGTATGTATTTCTTTGTCCCCCATTATAAATTCCCCTATTTCTGATTGTGGGATCTACATTTGTCTTCACCAATCCTTTTCTCTTCATGTACCTATAGAAACTTTTACAGTCTGTTTTTATGTTCCCTGCAAGTTTACTCTCGTACTCTATTTTCCCCTTCTTAATCAATCCCTTGGTCCTTCTTTGCTGAATTCTAAACTGTTTCCAATCCTCAGACCTGTTGTTTATTTTAGCTCATTTGTATGCTTCTTTTTTGGATCGAATACTACCTCTGATTTTCCCTTGTCAGCCAGGGATTGACCACTTTTTTCGTTTTACTTTTGTGCCAGACAGGAATAAACAATTGTTGCAATTCCCCCATGCACCCCTTGAATGTTTGCCATTGCCTATCCACAGTCATCCCTTGAAGAAACTTACTGCACCAAATGCCTATAATTGGAAATTCTGACATTCATCATAGGGTGTTAGCAAGGGCAACATTTATTACCAATCCCTGATTACCCTGCTGGGCCATTTCAGATGGTAGTTAAGAGTCTGGAGTCACATGTAGGCCAGACCAGATAAGGATGGAGGATTTCCTTCCCAAAAGGACATTAATGAACCACATGGGTTTTTACAGCAATCAATGTTAGTTTCATGGTCACTGTTATTGAGACTAGCATTAGCCTGATCCACTGAAATACTAGTACAGTGACACTACCACCACGCCACCATCTCCCAGACGAACAACTTGGCTCACTGATAACACCCAGTGACTGGCGACAGACAGACTAATCAGTCACAAGGCACACTCTGTAGAGATAGTGGGAGATTAATTTGGAAAGTAGTTGACTGGCATTAGGCTGACATGATACAGGGTTTTGTGTACACTGCAACATTACTGTTTAGCCCTGACCTGACTCCAGAGAGAAGCAGCCTGGATAATGCACTCTCAAATCATCACTTTGGTTTAATCACATGTGGACTAACTATCCACTGAGTGAGTTTCAGAATTGGGTTTGAGCATGGCTGGTGCCAAAAATAGCTATTCTCTTAAATGCGCTTCGCTATTTAATGTGCATTGTTTTTGTTGGGCACATAAATCCCCAGTGTTGATTTAAATGTTTAGAGACAACTGCATTCCCACTCAGAATATATTTTTTTCTCAATTTAGAGTACTTCTTTTTTTCCAATTAAGGGGCAGTTTAACATAGCCAATTCATCTACCCTGCACCCTGCACAACTCTCTGGGTTGTGGGGGTGAAACCCACGCGAACACGAGGAGAATGTGCAAACTCCACGCAGACAGTGACTCGGGGTCGGGATCAAACCCAGGTCCTCGGCGCTGAGAGGCAGCAGTGCTAACCACTAAACCACTGTGCTGCCTCTTCACTTAGAGTCTTCTAACACCTATTAGATGAACTCTATTGTACTTCCATTTCAACAATCAGGTGCAGGACATGCTTCTGGGCAGAATCGTAGCAGTTGAAGACAGACAATGCAGGCAAGCGACAGGTTCTGACCAAAGTGAAGTCAGTGTCTTTGTACTTTGGCAGGTATATAAATCCTAATTTATTATTCTACACTAATGGTGGCACAGTAGCACAGCGGTTAGCACTGTTGCTTCACAGCGCCAGGGTCCCAGCTTCGATTCCCGGCTTGGGTCACTGTCATTGCGGAGTCCGCACGTTCTCCCTGTGTCTGCGTGGGTTTCCTCCAGGTGCCCCGGTTTCCTTCCACAAGTCCCGAAAGATGTGCTGTTAGGTAATTTGGGCATTCTGAATTCTCCCAACAGGCGCCGGAATGTGGCGACTCGGGGATTTTCACAATACCTTCATTGCGGTGTTAATGTCAGCCTTCTTGTGACAATAATAAAAATTATTATTATTATCATCCTTTTTTGATTGAGTTTACAATGGCGACATATTTAGTGACTTTGACCACAAAAGGTTCAACTGAAAATAATAGTAAGAAGTCTTCCAACACCAGGTTAAAGTCCATCAGGTTTATTTGGAATCACTAGCTTTCGGATCGCAGCTCCTTCATCAGGTGAGTAATGGAAAGAATAGTTGAAATTCAGGACCTACATCAGAGAAGAGGATGCCAATATGGAGATCTAAAGGTGTGGACGCATCGGTAATTTCATCAACAGTTCATTAATTGTGACATAGAACCAGTGCAATCACTCTGGGACATGTGAACCCAGCAGTCGGCAGTGATGTAGCAGATGTTGCCAGATGGCTGGAGTTTTCCACATTCCCTGTTTGTTTCAGATTTCAGCATCCACACTATTCTGCTGATTTTAGATGACAAGAGGGAACTGAGTCAAGGTTTAGAACCTGCGACAGGTGAATGGCATTAAACAACTCACACTGGCGTCCAAGGCTCAACATTAGTATTCCTGCCTCTGAATCAGGGCTGATGGGCTCAAACCCCCTGTTGGATGGTCATGGAGACGGGAGCTCCAGTTCAAAATTATGGCTTGATGTATAGCAGGATATTCAGGTCCAAGTGATCTTAGTAGCTTACCCATCATCGTACGGGTGTGTCAGAATCTATGAAACCCCTTGTCCTGTGTGGCCCCTCCCACATGGTAATAACTTTGGAAACAATAGCCGGATTCAGGCTTGTCAGACTTTTAATCATTCTGCAAATCGTTCCATTGCATATTTTTATCTTCCCATTAGGTCCAGGCTGTGGTAGGGACAGAGGGAGTGTTACACTGTCATAGGTTCAGTGCTGAGTGAGTGCCACACTCTCAGAGGCTCAGTACTGAGGGAGTGCCGCACTGTCAGAGGGTCAGTACTGAGGGAGTGCCGCATTGTCAGAGGGTCAGTACTGAGGGAGTGCTGCACTGTCAGAGGGTCAGTACTGAGGGAGTGCTGCACTGTCAGAGGGTCAGTACTGAGGGATTGCTGCACTGTCAGAGGGTCAGTACTGAGGGATTGCTGCACTGTCAGAGGGTCAGTGCTGAGGGAGTGCTGCACTGTCAGAGGGTCAGTACTGAGGGAGTGCCGCACTGTCAGAGGGTCAGTACTGAGGGAGTGCTGCACTGCCAGAGAGTCAGTACTGAGGGAGTGCTGCATTGTCACAGGGTCAGTACTGAGGGATTGCTGCACTCAGAGGGTCAGTACTGAGGGAATGCCACACTGACAGAGGGTCAGTACTGAGGGAGTGCTGCACTGTCAGAGGGTCAGTACTGAGGGAGTGCTGCACTGTCAGAGGGTCAGTACTGAGGGTGTGCTGCACTGTCACAGGGTCAGTACTGAGGGAGTGCCGCACTGTCAGAGGGTCAGTACTGAGGGAGTGCTGCACTGTCAGAGGGTCAGTACTGAGGGAGTGCCGCACTGTCAGAGGGTCAGTACTGAGGGAGTGCTGCACTGTCAGAGGGTCAGTACTGAGGGAATGCCGCACTGACAGAGGGTCAGTACTGAGGGAGTGCTGCACTGTCAGACGGTCAGTACTGAGGGAGTGCCGCACTGTCAGAGGGTCAGTACTGAGGGAGTGCTGCACTGTCAGACGGTCAGTACAGAGGGAGTGCCGCACTGTCAGAGGGTCAGTACTGAGGGAGTGCCGCATTGTCAGAGGGTCAGTACTGAGGGAGTGCTGCACTGTCAGAGGGTCAGTACTGAGGGAGTGCTGCACTGTCAGAGGGTCAGTACTGAGGGATTGCTGCACTGTCAGAGGGTCAGTACTGAGGGATTGCTGCACTGTCAGAGGGTCAGTGCTGAGGGAGTGCTGCACTGTCAGAGGGTCAGTACTGAGGGAGTGCCGCACTGTCAGAGGGTCAGTACTGAGGGAGTGCTGCACTGCCAGAGAGTCAGTACTGAGGGAGTGCTGCATTGTCACAGGGTCAGTACTGAGGGATTGCTGCACTCAGAGGGTCAGTACTGAGGGAATGCCACACTGACAGAGGGTCAGTACTGAGGGAGTGCTGCACTGTCAGAGGGTCAGTACTGAGGGAGTGCTGCACTGTCAGAGGGTCAGTACTGAGGGTGTGCTGCACTGTCACAGGGTCAGTACTGAGGGAGTGCCGCACTGTCAGAGGGTCAGTACTGAGGGAGTGCTGCACTGTCAGAGGGTCAGTACTGAGGGAGTGCCGCACTGTCAGAGGGTCAGTACTGAGGGAGTGCCGCACTGTCAGAGGGTCAGTACTGAGGGAGTGCTGCACTGTCAGAGGGTCAGTACTGAGGGAATGCCGCACTGACAGAGGGTCAGTACTGAGGGAGTGCTGCACTGTCAGACGGTCAGTACTGAGGGAGTGCCGCACTGTCAGAGGGTCAGTACTGAGGGAGTGCTGCACTGTCAGACGGTCAGTACAGAGGGAGTGCCGCACTGTCAGAGGGTCAGTACTGAGGGAGTGCTGCACTGTCAGAGGGTCAGTACTGAGGGAGTGCTGCACTGTCAGAGGGTCAGTACTGAGGGAGTGCTGCACTGTCAGACGGTCAGTACTGAGGGAGTGCCGCACTGTCAGAGGGTCAGTACTGAGGGAGTGCTGCACTGTCAGAGGGTCAGTACTGAGGGAGTGCTGGACTGTCAGAGGGTCAGTACTGAGGGAGTGCTGCACTGTCAGAGGGTCAGTACAGAGGGAGTGCCGCACTGTCAGAGGGTCAGTACTGAGATCCAGCAGAGGGCAGCAGAGCGGAGCTGCTGATTGGCTGTTGCGGGGAAAATTTGCATCAGTGCATTGCGGTCACTATATCCAGAAGGTGTAGCTGAGCAAGACACCCTCCATGTTCAAGTGAAAGCAAGCATCCAGCAAAGGGCAGCATAGCGGAGCTGCTGATTGGCTGTTGCGGGGAAAATTTGCATCAGTGCATTGCGGTCACTGTATAGAGAAGGTGGTTTGTGGCGGAGCTGTTGTCAAGTGACAGTTAAACCCCAAACACTTCTTCAGTTTTTCCCTCCCTACCTCCTCTTAACAAAAAAAAAACAATCAATGTAAGGATCCAAGCCAAGTAAAGATCAAGAAGGAGACTCCAGGGCAGGTAGAAGTAGAAAGAAGTTGAATTGTGATGTCACACCCAGCAGGTAAATGATTGGCTGGTGACTGGTAAGTAGTTTTTCTTTTCCCTGAGGTGTGTTGATAAGTTATGGTTTTTCTATTTCTATTTTTTTTCATCGTGTGATGGGGAGCAATTTTTCTTTTTTTTCCTTTTTCATTTATCTATTATTTGATATTATAGTTGGACTAAGTTAAGTTTAAGATTAAAAATGGCAGGAGATCTCAGACCCGTGTTATGCTCCTCTTGCTCAATGTGGGAGCTCAGGGACGTGGCTGATGTCCCTGGCTCCTTCATGTGCGGGAAGTGTGTCCAGCTGCAGCTCTTGTTAGACCACATGACAGCTCTGGAGCTGCGGATGGACTCACTTTGGAGCATCCACGATGCTGAGGAGGTCATGGATAGCACATTTAGCGAATTGGTCACACCACAGATTAGGATTGCTGAGGGAGAAAGGGAATGGGTGACCAAAAGGCAGAGAAAAAGCAGGAAGGCAGTGCAGGTGTCCCCTGCGCTCATCTCCCTCCAAAACAGGTATACCGTTTTGGATTCTGTTGGGGGAGATGGTTCACCAGGGGAAGGCAGCAGTAGCCAGGTTCATGGTGTTGCACGTTTTACTATGGGCGTAAAACGCGTTTATTGGAGTGTATTAACACGCCTCCGAGTTCGACGTGTGCTTAACACTACTAGGCTCTGTTCTATGTAATTATTTAGCTCTGGAGTCGCCAGTTGCCGTATAGGCAACGTCACAAGTATTCCAAGGTCAAGTTCAAAGTAATAAAGACGATACACCGATTAGTAAAGTTCAAACGATCAATATTTATTATACAGTTATAATAAATACTCATGCACACACTAAGAGACTAAGCTATAACTAAACTTAAGCAAACAGAATACTTATCTAACAGGAACAGGCAAGGTCAGAGAACGAGGCCTTCGTCCTGGTCTGGCACTGCAGCCTTCAGCAAGCGTTCTGGTACTTGGGAGTCTAGTGGGCTTGGATCGCGTAGCGAGCGTTGAACTTACGGTTTCGGCGGCTGGTGCTCAACGGCTGGAGTCAGGATGCAAGATGTCAGTCAGAGCCGGAGCACGGGTTTAACAGACCGGGGCTCTGTGGGGGATTTGCTTTTATACCCCTCTCTCATGTCCTTGCCCCCTTCTAGGCGGGCTCTACCTTTCGGTACCGATTGGAACGTTTCCAAACGGCTACTTTCGAAATCCTCCAATGCGGGGCTTTCCTCGATGTTGGGGGCTGGTTTCGATATTTGTTACTCTGGTGCCATTCTGTCTACTCCACCAATTAACTGCTACATTGAGATGGAAATGTTGCCATTGTTTGTGTCTGGATCTGGGCTGCCTCATCAGGATGTTAAGCGTTTTGCCATTAACACCTTTGCTTGGAGATCTGCACCTGGCCAGAAACTGGTTTGCTGTTTGCAAAATGCTAATTAGTTGAGAGCAGGCTGTCTGTTCTTACTAAACAGGCTTTCCCTGCTGCCTTCCATTTTAGTTTGGCTCAGTGTCCATTTTGCGTGGCCAGCATGGCTACATTGGCACCGTGGCTGGCTCTGCTGTACAGAAAGGCGAGAAAAATAGTGGAAGGGCTATAGTTATAGGGGATTCAATTGTAAGGGGAGTAGATAGGCGGTTCTGTGGTCGAAATCGAGACTCCCGAATGGTATGTTGCCTCCCAGGTGCACAGGTCAGGGATGTCTCAGATCGGCTGCAGGACGTACTGAAGGGGGAGGGTAAACAGCCAGTTGTCGTGGTGCATATAGGTACCAATGATGTAGGTAAAATATTGGATGAGGTCCTACAAACAGAATTTAGGGAGTTAGGAGCCTAGTTAAAAAGTCGGACCTCAGATGTAGTAATCTCAAGATTGCTACCAGTGCCACGTGGTAGTCAGAGTAGAAATGAAAGAATAGGCAGGATGAATGCATGTCTTGAGAGATAGTGCAGGAAGGAGTGGTTCAGATTTTTCGCACATTGGGACCGGTTCTGGGGGCGGTGGGACTGCTACAAATTGGATGGTCTACACCTGGGCCGGACTGGAACCAATGTCCTTGGGGGTGCTTTTGCTAACGCTGTTGGGGAGGGTTTAAACTAATGTGGCAGGGGGATGGGAACCAAATGAGGAGGTTAGTGGACAGTAAGGAGGTAGTAACTAAAGCTTGTAAGGAACTAGATCATGAAGTCAGCGTGACTTAGGGGAAGAGTACGCAGGGAGCAGATGATGAACGCAAAGGGACTGGTGGTCTGAGGTGCATTTGTTTTAATGCAAGAAGTGTAGTAGGTAAGGCAGATGAACTTAGGGCTTGGATTACCTGGGAGTATGATGTTATTGCTATTATTGAGACTTGGTTGAGGGAAGGGCATGATTGGCAACTAAATATCCCACGATATCGATGCTTCAGGCGGGATAGAGAGGGAGGTAAAAGGGGTGGAGGAGTTGCATTACTGGTCAGAGAGGATATAACAGCTGTGCTGAAGGAGGGCACTATGGAGGACTCGAACAGTGAGGCGATATGGGCAGAGATCAGAAATAGGAAGGGTGCGGTTACAATGTTGGGGCTGTACTACAGACCTCCCAACAGCGAGCGTGAGATAGAGGTACAAATATGTAAACAGATTATGGAAAGATGTAGGAGCAACAAGGTGGTGGTGAAAGGAGATTTCAATTTTCCCAACATTGACTGGAATACACTTAGTGTCAGAGGTCTATATGGAGCAGAATTTGTAAGGAGCATCCAGGAGGGTTTTCTAGAGCAGTATGTAAATAGTCCAACTTGGGAAGGGGCCATACTGGAATGAGCCCGGCCAGGTGGTTGAAGTTTCAGTCGGGGATTACTTTGGGAATAGTGATCATCGGCGCAACATCGAGGGCCGAAGGGCCTGTACTGCACGGTAATGTTCTATGTCTATAATTCCGTCAGTTTTAGAATACTCATGGACAAAGACGAGAGTGGTCCTAAAGGAAGGTCCTAAATTGGGGGAAGGCCAACTGTACCAAATTCGGCAGGAGCTGGGGAATGTGGATTGGGAGCAGCTGTTTGAAGGTAAATTCACATTTGATATGTGGGAGGCTTTCAAAGAGAGGTTGATTAGAGTGCAGGACAGACATGTCTCTGTGAAAATGAAGGATAGAAATGGCAAGATTAGGGAACCATGGATGACAGGTGAAATTGTGAGACTAGCTAAGAGGAAAAAGGAAGCATACATAAGGTCTAGGCGACTGAAGACAGACAAAGCTTTGGAAGAATATCGGGAATGTCGGACCAATCTGAAATGAGGAATCAAGAGGGCTAAAAAGGGTCATGAAATATCTTTAGCAAACAGGGTTAAGGAAAATCCCAAAGCCTTTTATTCATATATAAGGAGCAAGAGGGTAACTAGAGAAAGGATTGGCCCACTCAAGGACAAAGGAGGAAAGTTATGCGTGGAGTCAGATAAAATGGGTGAGATTCGTAACGAGTACTTTGCATCAGTATTCACCGAGGAGAGTGACATGACGGATGTTGAGGTTAGGAATAGATGTTTGATTACTCTAGGTCAAGTCGGCATAAGGAGGGAGCATGTGTTGGGTATTGTAAAAGGCATTAAGGTTGGGTTAGGTGGATTGGCCATGCTAAATTGCCCATAGTGTCCTAATAAAAGTAAGGTTAAGGGGGGGGGGTTGTTGGGTTACGGGTATAGGGTGGATACGTGGGTTTGAGTAGGGTGATCATGGCTCGGCACAACATTGAGGGCCGAAGGGCCTGTTCTGTGCTGTACTGTTCTATGTTCTATGTTCTAAGGTGGACAAGTCCCCAGGTCCGGATGGGATCTAACCCAGGTTACTGAGGGAAGTGAGAGAGGAAATAACAGATATCTTTGCAGCATCCTTGAACACGGGTGAGGTACCGGAGGACTGGAGAATTGCTAATGTTGTCTCCTTGTTTAAGAAGGGTAGCAGGGATAATCCAGGTAATTATAGACCGGTGAGCCTGATGTCAGTGGTCGGGAAGCTGTTGGAGAAGATACTGAGGGATAGGATCTATTCCCATTTGGAAGAAAATGGGCTTATCAGTGACAGGCAACAGGGTTTTGTGCAGGGAAGGTCATGTCTTACCAACTTAATAGAATTCGTTGAGGAAGTGACAAAGTTGATTGGTGAGGGAAGGGCTGTAGATGTCATATACATGGACTTCAATAACGTGTTTGATAAGGTTCCCCATGGTAGGCTGATGGAGAAAGTGAAGTCTCATGGGGTCCAGGGTGTACCAGTTAGATGGATAAAGAACTGGCTGGGCAACAGGAGACAGAGAGTAGTAGTGGAAGAGAGTTTCTTAAAATGGAGAAGGGTGACTAGTGGTGTTCCACAGGGTTCCGTGCTCGGAACACTGTTGTTTGTGATATACAGAAATGATCTGGAGTACGGTATAGGTGGTCTGATTAGCAAGTTTGCAGATGACACTAAGATTGGTGGAGTAGCATATAGTGAAGGGGACTGTCAGAGAATACAGCAGAATATAGAAAGATTGGAGTGTTGGGTGGAAAAATGGCAGATGGAGTTCAATCCGGGCAAATGCGAGGTGATGCATTTTGGAAGATCCAATTCAAGAGCGATTATACGGTAAATGAAAAAGCCCTGGGGAAAATTGATGTACAGAGAGATCTGCGTGTTCAGGTCTATTGTATCCTTAAGGTGGCTGCGCAGGTGGATAGAGTGGTCAAGAAGGCATACGGCATGCTTTCCTTCATCGGACGGGGTATTGAGTACAAGAGTTGGCAGGTCATGTTACAGTTGTATAGGACTTTGGTTAGGCCACATTTGGAATACTGCGTATCGTTCTGGTCGCCACTTTACCAAAAGGATGTGGATGCTTTGCAGAAGGTGCAAAGGAGGTTCACCAAGATGTTGCCTGGTATGGAAGGTGCTAGCTATCAAGAGAGGTTGAGTAGATTAGGATTATTTTCATCACAAAGACGGAGGTTGAGGGGTGACCTCATTGAGGTCTATAAAATCGTGAGAGGTATAGACAGGGTGGATAGCAACAAGCTTTTCCCCAGAGTGGGGGACTCAATTACTGGGGGTCATGGGTTCAAGGTGAGAGGGGAAAAGTTTAAGGGAGATATGCGTGGAAAGTTCTTTACGCAGAGGGTGGTGGGTGCCTGGAAATCATGGCCGGAGGAGGTGTTCGAGGCGGGCACGATAGCATTGTTTGAGATGTATCTACACAGATACATGAATGGGAAGGGAGCAGAGGGATACAGATCCTTAGAAAATAGGCGACAGTTTTAGATAGAGGATCTGGATCGGCGCAGGCTTGGAGAGCCAAAGGGCCTGTTCCTGTGCTGTAATTTTTCTGTGTTCTTTTGTTCTTTGAGGGAGTGCTGCACTGTCAGAGGGTCAGTACTGAGGGAGTGCTGCACTGTCAGAGGGTCAGTACTGAGGGAGTGCCGCACTGTCAGAGGGTCAGTACTGAGGGAGTGCCGCACTGTCAGAGGGTCAGTACTGAGGGAGTGCTGCACTGTCACAGGGTCAGTACTGAGGGAGTGCTGCACTGTCAGAGGGTCAGTACTGAGGGAGTGCTCCACTGTCAGAGGGTCAGTACTGAGGGAGTGCCACATTGTCAGAGGGTCAGTATTGAGGGAGTGCCGCACTGTCAGAGGGTCAGGACTGAGGGAGTGCTGCACTGTCAGAGGGTCAGTACTGAGGGTGTGCTGCACTGTCAGAGGGTCAGTACTGAGGGAGTGCTGCACTGTCAGAGGGTCAGTACTGAGGGAGTGCCGCACTGTCAGAGGGTCAGTACTGAGGGAGTGCCGCACTGTCAGAGGGTCAGGACTGAGGGAGTGCCGCACTGTCAGAGGGTCAGTACTGAGGGAGCGCCGCACTGTCAGAGGGTCAGGACTGAGGGAGTGCTGCACTGTCAGAGGGTCAGTACTGAGGGAGCGACGCACTGTCAGAGGGTCAGTACTGAGGGAGTGCCGCACTGTCAGAGGGTCAGTACTGAGGGAGTGCTGCACTGTTGTCGTTGCCTTTTTTTTGGTGTGTACACAATCAAAATATTTCCCATAAAGACTGTGTGGCTGTAATTTACAGGCAGTGGGTCGGCTGCAGAATGAATGCATTTCTGGGAGTTGTGTTGGTTTTCAGTAGTCAGGACTTGCAGGAAGTGCTGGGAACAATATCATTGCCAAAGCTTGTGGAGCAAATCAGTGTCAACGCCTGGCACATGATGAATGTAAATGAACATTGTTCCTGCATAAATCACAGCCCAAAACTCTGAGATATCTTCAATCTGTAAAATTCCGCTCAGAGACAGAGAAGTGTCTTGATGATGCCACAGACCAGACAGGAGCTTTGGGAATGAGATTGTGCCCTTGGTACTGGCAATGACAAACTGGGCCCTTCAGCAGAGTTTTGCCAGTGTTCTGCCCAGTCTGGGGCACCCCTTTCTCAGTTACCTTGCAGATTTTCCACAGCGCTGCTGTGAGATTGACGCAACATGTGGTGAAGTCTGGCTTTCGACCAAGGCTGGATCGAGCCCCACATCTGAGCCGCAGCATCGCTGCTGCTCACTCTGTCTGCTGCCCAGTGTCTGCCAGAGGCAGCAAGCAAGCAGCTCGGAGCGGGAGCTGAATGATGGCCGGGGTCAGGGCGATGGCAAGCTCTCAGGGCCCCCCAGGCTGCTGAAGGCTAACGCCATGGGGGCCACGAAAGAGGCGCTGGTCACCCTGGCTGGTGGAGCGCCCTGGGGCTTCAGGCTTCAGGGAGGAGCCCAGCAACTCAAACCCCTGCAAGTCGCCAAGGTAGGAGAACAACTGTCCCCCACTGAAAATTCAGCCAGGGAAGGATCTCCAGGGACCCGCAGGGAGAGACCCAGAGAGGGAGAGAGACTCCCAGAGACCCACAAGGTGGGGATCTCCTGGCAAAATAAACAGCAGGAGTTAATGTCTGGCCCTAACCCCTCTAATTCCGAGGTGTAAATTTGTCCTGATCACTGTACGAGTCCCAGCCTGACGGGGAATTGGTCCCAGCTCCTGTTCAATTGGTTTAAAGTTTCTCCAACTTGATCTCAAGCTACCTGGGGTAAACAAAAATGGAAAGTTAAACTTTGGAAATTTGTGGATAATGTAAGTTTAATGGTGAAGGGCGTCGAGTCCAAATAGCAGAGTTTATCAGTGAGGGCAGTCAGGATTTCACAAACACCAGATCGTTTTACACTGCTGGTGATATCCATGGCCCAGACAGATTAATCTCCAAACTGTTCCTGTCCATTTGGAGCAGGGTTTTTTTTAACCCTTATTATGCATGGTTACACATGGTTAAACCGTCCTTGCAGCCAGACCTGGAGATCACAAGGTGAAAGAGTTCAAGTTCCAAAAAAACAGTCATAGAACATAGAACAGTACAGCACAGAACAGCCCCTTCGGCCCTCGATGTTGTGCCGAGCAATGATCACCCTACTCAAACCCACGTATCCACCCTATACCCGTAACCCAACACCCCCCCCCCCCCCTTAACCTTACTTTTTAGGACACTACAGGCAATTTAGCATGGTCAATCCACCTAACCCGCACATCTTTGGACTGTGGGAGGAAACCGGAGCACCCGGAGGAAACCCACGCAAACACGGGGAGGACGTGCAGACTCCGCACAGACAGTGACCCAGCCGGGAACCGAACCTGGGACCCTGGAGCTGTGAAGCATTTATGCTAACCACCATGCTACCGTGCTGCCCCATCATTAGTTTTTTCCTGAATTGGCTGACCATTTTGAAATAATAATAAAACAAAATGTTTAATTGCTCCCAATTTTCCTGCATTACAAACTTGTCAGCATCCTTACATCAACTTAAGACAATACATTATAACAGTGACATGTGGAAAATGCTTTCATCTATCATCAAGGAAGAAATAGCGGGACATCTGGGTAGAAATTGTCCCACTGGGCATGCGCAGCATGGGTTCATGTAAGGCAGGTCATGTTTAACTAATTTATTGGTCTTCTCTGAGGGCATTACAAATGTGGTGGATAACGGGGAACCGGTGGATGTGGTGTATCTGGATTTCCAGAAGGCATTCGACATGGTGCCACACAAAAGCTGTTGCATCAGATAAGGGTGCACGGTGTTATGGGTGATGTATTAACATGGGTAGAGGGTTGGTTAACTAACAGAAAGCAAAGAGTGGGGATAAATGAGTGTTTTTCTGGTTGATGGTCAGTGACTAATGGTGTGCCTCAGGGATCAATGTTGCGACCGCAATTATTTAAAAGTTACATTGATAATTTGAAGTTGGGGACCAAGTGTAATGTGTTAAAGTTCACAGATGACACCAAGATGAGTGTTAGAGTAAAGTGTGCAGAGGACACTGAAAGTCTGCAAAGGGATTATATATAGTTTAAGTGAGGGGGAAGGGTCTGGCAGATGTAGTTTAATGTTGGTAAATGTAAGGTCATCCATTTTGGTAAGAATAATAGCAAAATGGACTATTATTTACTTGGTAACAAATTGCAGCATGCTGTTGTACAGAGGGACCTGGGCGTCCTTGTGAATGAATCGCAAAAGGTTGGTTTGTAGGTGCAGCAGGTAATTAAGAAGGCAAATGGAGTTTTGGCCTTCATTGCTAGAGGGATGGAGTTTAAAATCAGGGAGGTTATGTTGCAGTTGTGTAGGGTGCTGGTGAGGCCAGACCTAGAGTACTGTGTATGGTTTTGGTCTCCTTACTTGAGAAAGGATGATGTGAAGATGTCGGCGTTGGACTGGGGTGGGCATTGTAAGAAGCCTTACAATACCAGGTTAAAGTCCAACAGGTTTGTTTGGAATGACTAGCTTTCAGAGCACAGCTCCTTCCTCAGGTGAGTCACCTGAGGAAGGAACTACGTTCCAAAAGACAGTGATTCCAAACAAACCTGCTGGACTTTAACCTGGTATTGTAAGACTTCTTATTGAGAAAGGATGTACTGGCACTGGAGGGGGTGCAGAAGAGATTCGCTCGGTTGATTCAGGGGTTGAGAGGATTGGCTGAGGAGGAGAGACTGAGTGGACTGGGACCATACTCATTGGAATTTAGACAAATGAGGGGGGATCTGATAGAAACATATAAAATTATGAAGGGAATAGATAGGATAGAAGCAGGGAAGTTGTTTCCACTGGCAGGTGAAACTAGAACTAGGGAGCATAGCCTCAAAATAAGGGGGCGCAGATTTAGGACTGAATTTAGGAGGAACTTCTTCACCCAAAGGGTTGTAAATCTATGGAGTTCCTTGCCCAGTGAGAGGCTACCTCTCTGAATGTTTTTAAGACAGACATAGAACATAGAACATAGAACGATACAGCGCAGTACAGGCCCTTCGGCCCACGATGTAGCACCGACATGGGAAGTCAAAAACTAAAGGCCATCTAACCTCCACTATGCCATTATCATCCATATGCTTATCCAATAAACTTTTAAATGCCCTCAATGTTGGCGAGTTCACTACTGTTGCAGGTAGGGCATTCCACGGCCTCACCACTCTTTGCGTAAAAAACCTACCTCTGACCTCTGTCCTATATCTATTACCCCTCAAGTTAAGGCTATGTCCACTCGTGCTAGCCACCTCCATCCGCGGGAGAAGGCTCTCACTGTCCACCCTATCTAACCCTCTGATCATTTTGTATGCCTCTATTAAGTCACCTCTTAACCTTCTTCTCTCTAACGAGAACAACCTCAAGTCCATCAGCCTTTCCTCATAAGATTTTCCCTCCATACCAGGCAACATCCTGGTAAATCTCCTCTGCACCCGTTCCAAAGCTTCCACGTCCTTCCTATAATGAGGCGACCAGAACTGTACGCAATACTCCAAATGCGGCCGTACCAGAGTTTTGTACAGCTGCAACATGACCTCATGGCTCCGGAACTCAATCCCTCTACCAATAAAGGCCAACACACCATAGGCCTTCTTCACAACCCTATCAACCTGGGTGGCAACTTTCAGGGATCTATGTACATGGACACCGAGATCCCTCTGCTCATCCACACTGCCAAGAATTTTACCATTAGCCAAATATTCCGCATTCCTGTTTTTCTTTCCAAAGTGAATCACCTCACACTTCTCTACATTAAACTCCATTTGCCACCTCTCAGCCCAGCTCTGCAGCTTATCCATGTCCCTCTGTAACCTGCAACATCCTGCCACACTGTCTACAACTCCACCGACTTTAGTGTCGTCTGCAAATTTACTCACCCAACCTTCTGTGCCCTCCTCTAGGTCATTTATAAAAATGACAAACAGCAACGGCCCCAGAACAGATCCTTGTGGTACGCCACTTGTAACTGAACTCCATTCTGAACATTTGCCATCAACCACCACCCTCTGTCTTCTTTCAACTAGCCAATTTCTGATCCACATCTCTAAATCACCCTCAATCCCCAGCCTCCGTATTTTCTGCAATAGCCGACCGTGGGGAACCTTATCAAACGCTTTACTGAAATCCATATACACCACATCAACTGCTCTACCCTCTTCTACCTGTTCAGTCACCTTCTCAAAGAACTCGATAAGGTTTGTGAGGCATGACCTACCCTTCACAAAACCATGCTGACTATCCCTAATCATATTATTCCTATCTAGATGATTATAAATCGTATCTCTTATAATCCTCTCCAAGACTTTACCCACAACAGACGTGAGGCTCACCGGCCTATAGTTACCGGGGTTATCTCTACTCCCCTTCTTGAACAAAGGGACCACACACAACTTCCCACCACTGTCCTTGACTGGCCCTACTCTTACCCTAGTCATTCTTTTATTCCTGACATACCTATAGAAAGCTTTTGGGTTTTCCTTGATCCTACCTGCCAAAGACTTCTCATGTCCCCTCCTTGCTCGTCTTAGCTCTCTCTTTAGATCCTTCCTCGCTTCCTTGTAACTATCAAGCGCCCCAACTGAAACTTCACGCCTCATCTTCACATAGGCCTCCTTCTTCCTCTTAACAAGAGATTCCACTTCTTTGGTAAACCACGGTTCCCTCGCTCTACCCATTCCTCCCTGCCTGACTGGTACGTACTTATCAAGAACACGCAATAGCTGTTCCTTGAACAAGCTCCACATATCCAGTGTGCCCAACCCTTACAGCCTACTTTTCCAACCTACACATAGATAGATTTTTGAACAGTAAAGGAATTAAGGGTTATGGTGAGCGGGCGGGTAAGTGGAGCTGAGTCCACAAAAAGATCAGCCATGATCTTATTGAGTGGCGGAGCAGGCTCGAGGGTCCAGATGGCCTACTCCTGCTCCTAGTTCTGATGTACTAAAATGCACCTCATTGGCTGTAAATGATTGTTAAGACATCCTAAGGTTGTGAAAGGCACTATAGAAATGTAAGTCCTTTCTTTATAATGCAACAGAACCAAATGGCCTGTTGAACTTGCAGAGGCATGTTAACCTGGCCTGTTCCTTTATGACTTGGTTTCTCCCTGTGGGGAGTGATCTAATTAGAGCCCAAGTTATAAGACCATAAGACATAGGGGCAGAGGTAGGCCATTCGGCCCACCGAGTCTGCTCCACCATTCAATGAGATCATCACAAATCTGATATGAAAATCCTTAACTCCACATCCCCACCTTATCCCCATAACACTTGATTCTAAAAATCTGTCTCTCTCAGCCTTGAACATATTTAACGACCCAGCCTCTACAGCTCTCTGCAGTAAAGAATTCTACAGATTTACTACCCTTTGATAGAAGGGTAGTCCCTCTCATCTCTGTCTTAAATGGCCACCTCTTACTCTGAAATTATGCCCACTGGTCCTAGACTCTCCCAAAAGAGGAAACAATCTCTCGGCATCTACCCTGTCAAGCTCCCTGAGAATTCAATCTGTCTCAAATAAGGTCACCCTCTCATCCTTCTAAACTCCAAAGAGTACAGGCCCAACCTATTCAACCTCTTTTCATATGAAAATCCCTCCATTCCCGGGATCAACCTAGCGAGCCTTCTCTGGACTGCCTCCAACGCCGGTATATCTTTCCTTAGATAAACTGATTCCAGATGCTATTGTTGGAAATCAAGGGCAGCGTGGTGGTGCAGTGGATAGCACTGGGACTATGGCACTGAGGACCTGGGTTCAAATCCAAGCTCTGGGTCACATTCTGTGTGGAGTTTGCACATTCTCCCCGTGTCTGTGTGGGTGTCACCCCCACAACCCAAAGATGTGCAGGTTAGGTGGATTGGCCACGCTAAATTGCCCCTTAATTGGAAAAAAATAATAATAATTGGGTACTCTAAAATTTTTTTTTAATTGTTGGAAATCTCAATAGCTTTGTGTTTGCTCGGCTTCTATCTCTCGGGATAGGTCAAATAAACATTTAGGATTATTGGATGTAGCTGTAAATGCAGGTATTCAGAACCCAGCTAACAAATCCCAAATCATTTCTGATTCCATTATTCAGCTCGGTATGTATCTGCTTGAATAATTGGACAAACGCACATACATCCACGGAGTTGGCACAGGCACAGTGAACGGAATGTCCTCTTTCAGCGCTGTGCCATTCTATGACTTTAAAATGACCGGGCTCTTCATCCTCTGGCCTCTTCTTCCTGAAAATTGTGATCAGTGGTAAAATAGTTTACTGCAATTGTGCCAACATTGGAAACTAAGCTGGAACTCAGGGACTGGAGTGAACTCACTAAAATAAAATGGGAGATTGCGACAAGGTGTGAGGTCACAATTTATGCATTGAAATACTCAGGACCCAGACCCCTTGCCAAGACCTCTCTTCATTCGGACCTGTCTCGGTTACTGATACGCTAGCAGGTTTTGGAAATAGCTGACAAATTTGTGACGCAAGTTTAACCTTGTGCCAATTTTGTTGTATTTTCTAAATTAGGCTCTCTTTGACTAGTTCAGTTAAATTGCCAACGTCTCACTAAATGTCATAATATCAACTTCAAATTAAAAGAAGATCAATATTTGCATTTCTATCGCCCCTTTGACAATAGCTTGTAGTAATGTCACTGGACTAGTTATCCTGAGATGCAGATTTTGGGGGAAACAGGTTCAGATCGGTCCTGCCATGGCAGCTGTGGGAAAAATATCTGCAAGTGACAAACTAGTGTCAGTGAAACATCATCAATCGTTGTAAAAACTCACCTGGTTCCCCGATGCTCTTTAGGGAAGGAAATCTGCTGTCTTTACCTGAGCTGGTCTACATGTGACTCCAGATCCAAGGCAATTTGGCTAACTAGAGATGGCTGATAAATGCTACCCTGGCCAGTGACATCAACATCCCATGAAAGAATAAAAATAAAATTGGATGCCCCCGAAAGCACGTTAGGTCCAGTGAAGTATTTTTGTCGTCCAGTCTCTGTTATAATACAGGGCACACGGCAGACAGTTTACAGTCAGAGCAAACTCCGACAAGCAGCGGTGTGAAAATGGCCAGGTCATCTGATATTGTGATGTTGACTCAGGGATAAATATTGGCCAGGATGACCAGATTAAAGTAAGTACTGACAAAGTTGTAATGTCAACACAGTGGCACAGTGGTGAGCACTGCTGTCTCACAGTGCAGGGACCAGGTTCAATTCCAGCCTTGGGTGTATAAAATACTAAAAGGGATTGATAAAGTAAATGTAGATCAAATGTTCCCCCCTTGTGGGGAAATCTAGAACGAGAGGGCACAGAAAGAGGTTGAAAGGCGGTAGATTTAGAACTGAGATGAGGAGGAACTACTTCTCGCAGAAGGTGGTAAATTTGTGGAACTCGCTGCCCCATAGTGCGGTGGAATCTGAGACATTAAATGGTTTAAAGAGGGAGGTAGATATAGTTCTGATTTTTAAAAATGGGTTAAAGGGATATGGGGAACAGGTGGGGAGGTGGATTTGAGACCAGGAAGAGATCAGCCATGATCTGATTGAATGGCGGAGCAGGCTCGAAGGGCTGAATTGCCTTCTTCTGCTCCTAATTCCTATGTTCTTATGTAGCTGTCTGTGTGGAGTTTGACTAAATAGGCTTGTTGTACCTATGGAAACATTTCATGCTGCTGCTTCACTTATCTCCTCGTTTCAAAAGTCGGTTGATGGTACGCAAAAGCTGCGATCTTGTTTTGGGACTAGCGTTACGGCAACTTGGTTCCTGGTTTAGGCAACGGCGTGATGGAAACCGTAGCCTTAGTTTAGAGTAATTTAAGAAATTCAGAAATAGAGGCTCAGTTTGAGGTGCAGGTTAGTTCAGCAAAAGCAGAAATTCTGACCTTATTTTGTTTAAAATTAGGACCAACAGAGAGGTTGTCCTGTCATATGAGTCAGGAAGAAGTATCTTGTTTTTCCAGTGAGTTAATGATCAGTGTAACGTGCAGCCTTGTCGATTGATGTGATCCTCAAACTTGTGGTGAAAATGTGAGTCCTTTGGTGCAACTGAAGAACATGAGAAACAGGAGCAGGTTTAGACTGTATGGCCCAGCGACCCTACTGCACTGTTCAGTCTGACCATGGCTGCTCCTCTGGCACAGCTGCATTCCCTGCCCACTCTCCTCAAGTCTTGATTCCGAGTGATCGAAAATCCGTCTGTCTGACCAGTATCTACAGGCAAAACTCATTAAACAAACCTCAAAATTAAATTGAAATAATTGCTATGAGGTCATGTGTGCCAGTTTTCAAATCTACTTTTCCTGGGAAATGCAGGAGTTAAAGGTCATCTTGCAAAGCGCCATAAATATGTTTGTGCGTCTGTTGTCAGCTCCAGATTCGTGATACTGTTTGTTGGCAGTGCTGAATATTTTGAAGGTTACTTTATCGACACCTGTCCTTGCTGTCATGTTAAGTGGAATGTTTGAGTGGAGCAGAGGGTCACAATAGGAAAAGTTAATATTCCGAGGGTCCTGGGTGTCATGTACGCAAATTACAGAACGTTAATAAACGGGTCCAGCAAACAATTAGGAAGACATACAGTCCGTTAGTCTTTATTACAAAGGGATTGGCTTTCATGGCTGAAGAATTCTTACTGCGTTTGTATAGGACCAGGGAAGATCGCACCTGGAGTACTGTCCACACTATCTCACAAGAATACAAGAAATGGGAGCAGGTGTAGTCCATTCAGCCCATCGAGACTGCTTTGCCATTCAATACGTTTGGATTTTAATTCCATTTTCCTACCTGCTCCCCTTTTCCCTGAATTTCCTGAGAGAACAACAATCTATCCATCTCAGCATTAAATGTATCCTACGATGGAGCATCTACAACCTTCTGGGGTGGAGAATTCCAAAGATTCACAACTCTTTGAGTGAAGTAATTTCCCCTCACCTCAGTCCTAAATGATCGGCCCCTAATCCTGAGATTGTGTCTCCGTGTTTTAGATTCCCCGGCCAGTGGGAACAATCTCTCAGTGCCCACCCGATTAAACCCTCTTAGCGTTTGTAGCTTGAAATAAGATCGCCTCTCATTCTTTCAAATTCCAGAGAATACAAGCCTATTTACTCATCATAGGGACCAATCTATCGAGTGAACCTTTGCTGAACCTCCACCAAAGTATATCCTGCCTTAAAGGTGGAGACCAAAGTTTCAAACTGTGCTCAAGACGTGGTCTCACCGAAAACCTCTCTCCTGAGCTAAGGCAGGATATACTTGCCCGCGAGGGAGTGCAATGCAGGGTCACTGGACAGATTCCTGCATTGAGGAGATTGTCCTGTGTAGAGAGATTGAGGGCGCAATCCAGCGGCCACGCTGCGGCCAAAAAACAGCTCGCCGCGGTGCAGTGTGGCCGATAACTGCCGGGGGACCCCGCTCACGGATCTACCCGGCTCGCAATTCCTCGTGAGATCCAACGTGATTGCACAAGACGTTGCTTTTTGCAAATCCACATATTAGAGTGAGACAGCTAGCCTCATTCTATTGCGCAGACTCCTGAAGTACCTGAGGCTTTGGGATTCATTCCCTTTGCCTCGGAGATCTCGGCTGAGTGTCATTCAGCATTGGTCCCGACCAATGGGGATCAGATGGAACGGCACTCATGGGGGGTCTCCCAGGGGATCGGAGGGCTCCCAGTTGCATGCCTTTCGGGCAGAGTGATATTCCGGCACTGTCAAGGTGCCATGCTGGCAATTGTCCGTGCACGCGTGATCGGGCAGGGGTGCCCTTGCATGGGTGCTGGGGGCCCTCCCATAGTGCATTCTGGCTGGGGAGGAGGGGTCAGGGATTGCTTCGGGTGCCTCGGGCATCGCTACACTGGGGAGCTCCAGCCGTGTACCAAACGAGGCTATGTGTGCCCCCGGCAGTCACCCAAAGCCAGAATTGAACCCGGTCCCTGGTGCTGTGAGGCAGCAGTGCTAACCACTGTGCCACCGTGCTGCCCCATTTATTATTTTCTAAAGCATTGTCTATGTCCTGTTTTATGTGTAAAGTATTGTCCCCAGAGTTAATTCCAAAGATTGACTTTGCGCTGTGTGATTAAAGGGGGATATGTGTTTGAAATTTTCGGGAGATTACCTTCACCCACTGCATGGACAGGAAATCACCCCCTTCGTCTGCTGCATGTTCGACAAAGTATTTGGATTTGAGGCATGCAGTTCTGGTTATGGGGGAAGTGAAGAGTTATTTAATCATTGCACTTCAGCACAACTATGTGTTTGGTGTTTGGTTGGTGGTGATGTCAGCTGGTTTAGACAATAGTGTTCTTCAATATGAGGTGGATGGAGGCTCGAGCATATTGCCAGTCAGCACTGCAGGATCTAAAGAATTGTTCGTTGCGCAAGAAACTGTGACAAAAGTGGAATATGATTTGTTGTAATAAGTGTAACCATGAAGTCTTTACTAGAAAGCCCTCTCAGTATCCAGCATTCTGTGAGGCACCCTGCATTGTGTTTCCTGATTGACTATCTTAAACTAGTGATACATATTTTATGGAATAATACAACACAGAAGGTGGCCATTCATCCAAGCAGCGAACTTGACTGCTAACCCTTCCACAATCTGATGTGTTAGGCAGGTTGGTTCGATGTGGACTGCACTCGATGCAGGGAAGTTAGAAACAGACGTCTAACACTGGAGAAAATCCAACACTGTTTTATTCAACAATAGAACTGATAAACATATTCAGCTGTGGGTCGACACTATACTGATCTGACTGGTGACCTTGTAGTAGCCTGACCACACTTACTAGCTACCGCGTGGTGTTTGCACTTGCTAGCTCATGGACTCTGACTGTCTCAGTAGCTGGGTCCCGAGAAAGCGGGAAACCTAGTGCCCTCTGGCTTTATAGTGGTAGTGTCCTGTCTGGTGATTGGCTCTACTGTGTTGTATGCTTCCTGGTCATCTTGTGTGCCAATCACTGCCTGTCAGCATCTCATTATATACATGAGTGGATATTATGACACAATCATTCACTCCCTTCGCCACCGATGCACAGTAGCAGCCGTGATATGACAAGATATACTGCAGGAACTCGCCACTTAGGCAGCACCTTCCAAACCCACAACCATTACCATCTAGAAGGACAAGAGCAGCAGATACCTGGGAGCCCCACCACCTGGAGGTTGGGTAGCACTGTTGCGTCACAGCGCCAGGGCCCCAGGTTCGATTGTCTGTGCGGAGTCTGCACTTTCTCCTTGTGTCTGCGTGTGTTTCCTCCGGGTGCTCCGGTTTCCTCCCACAAGTCCCGAAAGACATGCTGTTAGGTGAATTGGACATTCTGAATTCTCCCTCTGTGTACCCGAACAGGCGCTGGAATGTGGCGACCAGGGGCTTTTCACGGTAACTTCATTGCAATGTTAATGTCAGCCTACCTGTGACAATATGTTCTATGTTCTGATAAAGATTATTATTATTATTATTATTATTATTAATAAGTCACTCACCACCCTGAATTGGAAATATATCGCCGTTCCTTCACTGTCACTGGGTCGAAATCCTGGAACTCTCTCCCTAGCAGCACAGTGGGTGTACGTACACCACATAGACGGCAGCGGTTCAAGAAGGCAGCTCACCACCACCTTCTCGAGAGTAATTAGGGAAGGGCAACAAAGGCTGGCCTCGCCAGCGACGGCCACATCCCGTAATTGAATTTAAATAATATTGTGCCTGCACTGGCTCTTTAGAAAAGCTATCCAATCAGTACCAGTCCTCTGCACCTCCCCCACAGCCCTGCAAAATCTCCCTTTCAAATATTTATCCACTTCCCTATTGAAAGTTATTACTGAATCTGGTTTCCCTGTCTATTTGGGCGTCCCCCCCATTTGTGGTGAAGAATCTGTAAGACCCATTGCTAATTTACCCATTCTGAGGAGATAATTACATTGACATTGAACCAATTAGTTGCCTTTTATCATATGCATGGCCAACTTCAATTTTGCAGCACAGAAAGAAGCAATTCAGCCCATCACTCCCGTACTAGACACAGTGAAAGAGCAATCCACTCAGTTCCCACTTTCTGATCTTTCTGCTATTCTTTAAAAAGCTTTTGAATATTTATGTATTTCCCTTTTGAGAATGGTTCTGGATTCTCTTTCCCTGCTCCATCTGGTTGGACATCCCTTGTCACAACATTTTACACGTAAAAATACTCCTAACGTCTCTTTAGTAATAACCTCAAGTTTACTGGCCAGAGTTACTGATTTACTGACCAATGAAATAGTTTGTCCATACTTACTGAATCAATACTTTTGGTTATAATTTTGAGCCCATCTACTAGAACATAGAACATGCAGTGCAGAAGGAGGCCATTTGGCCCATCGAGTCTGCACTGACCCACTTAACATAGAACATAGAACGATACAGCGCAGTACAGGCCCTTCGGCCCTCGATGTTGCACCGACATGGAAAAATAAACTAAAGGCCATCTAACCTACACTATGCCCTTATCATCCATATGCTTATCCAATAAATTTTTAAATGCCCTCAATGTTGGCGAGTTCACTACTGTTGCAGGTAGGGCATTCCACGGCCTCACCACTCTTTGCGTAAAAAACCCACCTCTGACCTCTGTCCTATATCTATTACCCCTCAATTTAAGGCTATGTCCCCTCGTGCTAGCCACCTCCATCCGCGGGAGAAGGCTCTCGCTGTCCACCCTATCTAACCCTCTGATCATTTTGTATGCCTCTATTAAGTCACCTCTTAACCTTCTTCTCTCTAACGAAAACAACCTCAAGTCCATCAGCCTTTCCTCATAAGATTTTCCCTCCATACCAGGCAACATCCTGGTAAATCTCCTCTGCACCCTTTCCAAAGCTTCCACGTCCTTCCTATAATGAGGCGACCAGAACTGTACGCAATACTCCAAATGCGGCCGTACTAGAGTTTTGTACAACTGCAACATGACCTCATGGCTCCGGAACTCAATCCCTCTACCAATAAAGGCCAACACACCATAGGCCTTCTTCACAACCCTATCAACCTGGGTGGCAACTTTCAGGGATCTATGTACATGGACACCGAGATCCCTCTGTTCATCCACACTACCAAGAATTTTACCATTAGCCAAATATTCCGCATTCCTGTTATTCTTTCCAAAGTGAATCACCTCACACTTCTCCACATTAAACTCCATTTGCCACCTCTCAGCCCAGCTCTGCAGCTTATCTATGTCCCTCTGTAACCTGCAACATCCTTCCGCACTGTCTACAACTCCACCGACTTTAGTGTCGTCTGCAAATTTACTCACCCATCCTTCTGCGCCCTCCTCTAGGTCATTTATAAAAATGACAAACAGCAATGGCCCCAGAACAGATCCTTGTGGTACGCCACTCGTAACTGAACTCCATTCTGAACATTTCCCATCAACTACCACTCTCTGTCTTCTTTCAACTAGCCAATTTCTGATCCACATCTCTAAATCACCCTCAATCCCCAGCCTCCGTATTTTCTGCAATAGCCGACCGTGGGGAACCTTATCAAACGCTTTACTGAAATCCATATACACCACATCAACTGCTCTACCCTCGTCTACCTGTTCAGTCACCTTCTCAAAGAACTCGATAAGGTTTGTGAGGCATGACCTACCCTTCACAAAACCATGCTGACTATCCCTAATCATATTATTCCTATCTAGATGATTATAAATCGTATCTTTTATAATCCTCTCCAAGACTTTACCCACCACAGACGTTAGGCTCACCGGCCTATAGTTACCGGGGTTATCTCTACTCCCCTTCTTGAACAAAGGGACCACATTTGCTATCCTCCAGTCCTCTGGCACTATTCCTGTAGCCAATGATGACCTAAAAATCAAAGCCAAAGGCTCAGCAATCTCTTCCCTGGCTTCCCAGAGAATCCTAGGATAAATCCCATCCGGCCCCGGGGACTTATCTATTTTCACCTTGTCCAGAATTGCCAACACTTCTTCCCTACGCACCTCAATGCCATCTATTCTAATAGCCTGGGTCTCAGCATTCTCCTCCACAATATTATCTTTTTCTTGAGTGAATACTGACGAAAAGTATTCATTTAGTATCTCGCTTATCTCCTCAGCCTCCACACACAACTTCCCACCACTGTCCTTGACTGGCCCTACTCTTACCCTAGTCATTCTTTTATTCCTGACATACCTATAGAAAGCTTTTGGGTTTTCCTTGATCCTACCTGCCAAAGACTTCTCATGTCCCCTCCTTGCTCGTCTCAGCTCTCTCTTTAGATCCTTCCTCGCTTCCTTGTAACTATCAAGCGCCCCAACTGAAACTTCATGCCTCATCTTCACATAGGCCTCCTTCTTCCTCTTAACAAGAGATTCCACTTCTTTGGTAAACCACGGTTCCCTCGCTCGACCCCTTCCTCCCTGCCTGACTGGTACGTACTTATCAAGCACAAGCAATAGCTGTTCCTTGAACAAGCTCCACATATCCAGTGTGCCCAACCCTTGCAGCCTACTTCTCCAACCAACACATCCTAAGTCATGTCTAATGGCATCATAATTGCCCTTCCCCCAGCTATAACTCTTGCCCTGCGGGGTATACTTATCCCTTTCCATCACTAACGTAAAGGTCACCGAATTGTGGTCACTGTTTCCAAAGTGCTCACCTACCTCCAGATCTAACACCTGGCCTGGTTCATTACCCAAAACCAAATCCAATGTGGCCTCGCCTCTTGTTGGCCTGTCAACATATTGTGTCAGGAAACCCTCCTGCACACATTGTACAAAGAACGACCCATCTAATGTACTCGAACTATATCTTTTCCAGTCAATATTTGGAAAGTTAAAGTCTCCCATAACAACTACCCTGTTACTTTTGCTCTTTTCCAGAATCATCTCCGCCATCCTTTCCTCTACATCCCTAGAACTATTAGGTGGCCTATAGAAAACTCCCAACAGGGTGACCTCTCCTTTCCTGTTTCTAACCTCAGCCCATACTACCTCAGAAGAAGAGTCCCCATCTAGCATCCTTTCCGCCACCGTAATACTGTCCTTGACTAGCAGCGCCACACCTCCCCCTCTTTTGCCCCCTTCTCTGAGCTTACTAAAACACCTAAACCCCGGAACCTGCAACAACCATTCCTGTCCCTGCTCTATCCATGTCTCGGAAATGGCCACAACGTCGAAGTCCCAGGTACCAACCCATGCTGCCAGTTCCCCTACCTTATTTCGTATACTCCTGGCATTGAAGTAGACACACTTCAAACCACCTATCTGAACACTGGCACCCTCCTGCGAAGTCAAATCTGTGCTCCTGACCTCCATACTCTCAATCTCCCGTACCCCAAAACTACAATCCAGGTTCCCATGCCCCTGCTGAATTAGTTTAAACCCCCCCAAAGAGCACTAACAAATCTCCCCCCCAGGATATTGGTGCCCCTCAGGTTCAGATGTAGACCATCCTGTCTATAGAGGTCCCACCTTCCCCAGAAAGAGCCCCAGTTATCCAGAAATCTAAATCCCTCCCGCCTGCACCATCCCTGTAGCCACGTGTTTAATTGCTCTCTCTCCCTATTCCTCATCTCACTATCACGTGGCACGGGCAACAACCCAGAGATAACAACTCTGTTTGTTCTTGCTCTGAGCTTCCATCCTAGCTCCCTAAAGGCCTGCCTGACATCCTTGTCCCCTTTCCTACCTATGTCGTTAGTGCCAATGTGGACTACGACTTGGGGCTGCTCCCCCTCCCCCTTAAGGACCCGGAAAACACGATCCGAGACATCACTTACCCTTGCACCTGGGAGGCAACATACCAAACGTGAGTCTCTCTCGCTCCCACAAAATCTCCTATCTGTGCCCCTGACTATTGAGTCCCCAATTACTAATGTTCTACTCCTTTCCCCCCTTCCCTTCTGAGCAACAGGGACAGACTCCGTGCCAGAGGCCCGTACCCCATGGCTTACCCCTGGTAAGTCGTCCCCCCCACAAGTATCCAAAACGGTATACTTGTTACTCAGGGGAACGACCGCAGGGGGTCCCTGCACTGACTGCTTCTTCCCAGTCCCTCTTACAGTTACCCATCTATCTCCAGTCTTTGGTGTAACTACTTCCCTGAAGCTCCTATCTATGACCCCCTCTGCCTCCCGAATGATCCGAAGTTCATCCAGCTCAAGCTCCAGGTCCCTAACACGGTTTTTCAGGAGCTGGAGTTGGGTGCACTTCCCACAGATGAAATCAGCAGGGACACTGACGGCGTCCCTCACCTCAAACATTCTGCAGGAGGAGCATTGTACTGCCTTCCCTGACATCACCTCTAGATTTAAAAAAAAACAAGAAAAAGAAAAAGAAAGGAAGAGCTTACCTGATATTACCTCAAACCCTGCACCCGCTGAAAGTTAAGCAAATTTAAAGGCACTCTCTCACCTTCACGACAGGCCCCTGCTCCCGCTTCCCAACCACCGTGGGGTGGGGGGGTTGGTTAGAGGAGGAGGTAGGGTGGGAAACACTCACGAAGTGTTTCGGGTTTAACTGTCACTTGCCAGCAGCCCCTCCACAAACCACCTTCAACTTAGGCTGACCGCACTGCACGTATGCAAATTCCCCCAGAACAGCTGATCAGTAGCTCTGCTCTGCTGCCCTCTGCTGGATGCCTGTCTTCACTCAAACTCCTTGGGTCTCCTTCGCCGGCTCCCCTTCAACTTAGGCTGACCGCACTGCACGTATGCAAATTCCCCCAGAACAGCTGATCAGTAGCTCTGCTCTGCTGCCCTCTGCTGGATGCCTGTCTTCACTCAAACTCCTTGGGTCTCCTTCGCCGGCTCCCCTTCAACTTAGGCTGACCGCACTGCACGTATGCAAATTCCCCCAGAACAGCTGATCAGTAGCTCTGCTCTGCTGCCCTCTGCTGGATGCCTGTCTTCACTCAAACTCCTTGGGTCTCCTTCGCCGGCTCCCCTTCAACTTAGGCTGACCGCACTGCACGTATGCAAATTCCCCCAGAACAGCTGATCAGTAGCTCTGCTCTGCTGCCCTCTGCTGGATGCCTGTCTTCACTCAAACTCCTTGGGTCTCCTTCGCCGGCTCCCCTTCAACTTAGGCTGACCGCACTGCACGTATGCAAATTCCCCCAGAACAGCTGATCAGTAGCTCTGCTCTGCTGCCCTCTGCTGGATGCCTGTCTTCACTCAAACTCCTTGGGTCTCCTTCGCCGGCTCCCCTTCAACTTAGGCTGACCGCACTGCACGTATGCAAATTCCCCCAGAACAGCTGATCAGTAGCTCTGCTCTGCTGCCCTCTGCTGGATTTCCACCCTATCCCCGTAACCCAATAACCCCTCCGAAACCTTTTGTCACTAAGGCCAATTTATCATGGCCAATCCACCTACCCTGCATGTCTTTGGGCTGTGGGAGGAAACCGGAGCACCCGGAGGAAACCCACACAGACAATGTGCAAACTCCGCACAGACAGTGACCCAGCGTGGAATCGAACCTGGGACCCTGCGCCGTGAAGCCAAAGTGCTATCCACTTGCGCTACCATGCTGGGTTACCAGTCCTTCTCTTACGGTCAGCATGGTTCCATGGGCCGAATGGCCCCATTTTGTGGCACTATGACTCTCTCTCTGCTTCATCTTTGCAACTAAAGCCTCCCATTTTTGGGATCATCTTCATCATGTCATTGAAATGTTTTAACCACACATTGATGTGACACTGATGTTCCAGCAATACTGACTGTACAAATCATTCTGATCCTGAACTCAGAGCTCAACCACACCTTTAACAAAGCGCACAAACTGTTCAGGAACTGCAACAAAAAATAAAACGTTACATTCCTGTTAAACCATGGGGCCAACCTCCACCTTTACTGTCCAGGAGGTGATCCACTCCTTGTGCAACCCACTTGGATTTTTGACCCATTGAAACCAATAGGGTCCACTGGGTGAGTTCTACAAAGGCCATTCCAGGTTGGCAAGGTGAAAGTTATTTTTTGTGTGCAGCCTAATTCCATGAAATAACACCTGTTCAAATCACCATTGCAGCACCATATAACCAGAACTATATTTAGTTCAACTAGGCGGACACTTAACACAAGCTTATGACATATGGCACTATCTCAGTGCTGAACATACTCTCATACATTAACTATGCAATGACTCACACAGCTCTGGGTTTAGACAGTGTCAGGTATGGGAACAGTTCTGAAAATTCAATAGTTGGACTGAAAAAAACTTCAGATATTATTCAACGACCACATTGCCACAAACTGATTATTTTACAGAATTCTCTAGGTTTCCCCAGATCCAAATGACTATTATTAATAATAATAGCTTATTGTCACAAGTAGGCTTCAATGAAGTTACTGTGAAAAGTCCTTAGTTGCCACATTCCGGAGCCTGTTCGGGGAGGCCGGTACGGGAATTGAACCCGCGCTGCTGGCCTTGTTCTGCATTACAAGCCAGCTGTTTAGCCCACTGTGCTAAACCAGCCCCAATTCCTTTATGTTGTGAAACCATCCAAACTGGGCCACACAGAATGCGTTGAAAGACTTGTGATCTGGACAGAGAAGGTTGGCCCCATGGCTACACGGGGACACAGAAGGGACAAGTATTCCAAATCTCTGCTCTTTCTTCCACTTGCTCGACCCAGTTGAGTTACTGGAGAAGATGGGGAAAGACGTCTGGAAAATATGTCTAACACAACACAGTCTGGTTGCTGATGGTCCAGCCAAAGATGGGGGGGAGGGGGGGGGCGGGGCAATATTCACATCTAAATGTTGGATAGCTTACTTTCGGCTGGAGGAAGGGACAGAAAAGATGTAAATACACAACGCTCTCGTATTCATGAATTAATGCTGTTATTTTTACATATAATCATCAACATTAGGCAAATTCCACTTAATTATTCTTGATATCCCATTAAATGTCGGGGTAATGTTTCCAATAGTTTCACCACATCAGGAATTTTAGGAATGTCACCAGTTGAAAGTTCGAAGAATTGGAATAAGCAGCAAGTTCTTTCCACACCGGATAAAAGCTCCAGATATCAAATGGGGAAGGGTGACTCAGAGTTGCCAAAGCAGATTTTAAAAAAAAATTTAGAATACCCAATTATGTTTTCCAATTAAGGGGCAGTTTAGCGTGGCCAATCCACTTACCCTGCACCTCTTTGGGTTGTGGGGGTGAAACACAGGGAGAATGTGCAAACTCCATACGGTCAATGACCCAGGACCGGGATTCGAACCCAGGTCCTCAGCGCCATAGGCAGCAATGGTAACCACTGTGCCACCATGTTGCCCTGCCAATGTAGATTAACTGATAATTAATTAGGAGCTTTAATTAAAGTAGATGCTGCGATTAAATGTGATTTGATTGAAGGGGCCAGGTTTAAGTAAAGTAATAGCTTTACAAACATAATCCTATGAAAGTAAAATTGTGAAAGAAATCATGAGGCCCGAAAAGACTTTTTCACCCACTCCATGTTGGAAACCCGAGCACCATTCTTTCATGTTTTAACTGAAACGGGTGAGAAAGAACTTGCAGACAACCCAGGAAATTACTCCCCATCTCCCAAAGTCAGTCATACCACCTATGTGCCAGGTGATCTTCGAGAGGGTTAGAAATCAGGATAAATAAATAGACCTGGTCATTAATTTCCTATAGAACTCTGAACACCCCATATCGCAAAATGGGATGTTTCAAAATCAGTGAGCGTAAAACATCAATCCTGGCTCGAGTGAATTATCCAGAAACGTTTAACTTTCAGAAGGGATCAGAACAAAACAAAATAAATGCGAGCATTGTCCTTTGTTTCAGAAAGAAAAGCAGGAAATCCTCAGCACGTCTTGGAGCATTTGTGGAGCGAGAAACAGTCAATGTTTCAAGTCAAAGGCCCTTCGTCTCAACAGCCCAGTATGCTTCCTGTGGCAAACAATGAGTCTGTAATTCCCCCGTCAATTATTTCCCCTTGCACATCACCAACCCGCTTGCCCAATTAAACCCTGTCTCCTCCTTTCTGAAAGAGTTAACTCTTGCTATGATATGGGTTTTACGGGAGTTTGTGTTGTCACCCTCTGGAAGTTTTCTAAAGGGTCATGTTGAACCTGTGCGTTTCGGCAAAGAGCTTGAACAAAATGCTTGTGAATGAAGGACATCTTAGTCAAGTCTGATCTTGTGGGCACCCATCATCTGATCTTGTGTCTCTTCCAGCAAGATCACTGGACAAGTATCTGGAAGCAGATATCTGGGTTGTTCCAGAGGATAGTTTTTGCACTATTGCTATCCCAGCATAGACAAAGGGTTTAACTAGAGACTGTTCTATTTTGTATGCTGTTGTTATGTATTGTACAATGCCTTTATTCATTTACTAACAATGGAGCCAATTAGATCTTTCCTTAAAGGACAGTGAGAACACAATAGTTTCATTCTCCGCGGAGTTAACGATGCATGCTCCTTGAAGCAGAGATGTTGTATAATGATGTATTGAAGAAATAACTTGCGTTTATATAGAGTCTTTCACAACATTAGAACGTCACGACGCACTACAGAACCAATCAAGCACGGTTGTAGTGACAGGGCAGCACATGCGCCAACAGCAAAGCTCCAACAAATATGACTGCGGTAAATGACCAGACTGTCTATTTTAGTGATGTTGGCCAGGTCAGTGAGGAGAGGTGGAATTGCGAACAATGGCCCAAAGTTGACAGTTGGACACAAAGACAGCAGTGAGCTCAGTTTATGATTTACTGAAATAAAAGCAGCGCAGGCCTTTTTAAAACAATATATATGAGTAATCACCAAGAAGTGAGAGTTATAGCGCGAGGGAATAATTCTAACTGTAGGAATGTGACACAGTGAAGAGTTTGAAATATTGACATTTGCGGATATGATTGAACCATGTGATGTGTTATCTCAGTGCCCATTGCAGCAAGAGCCGGGACCACAAGGTGCCAGGTGGTGATGTTGTGCCCAGATCTCCCATCTGCAGAGATCTAGCAAGTTCATAACTGAAGGACTAAAAGCAGAGAGGAGTAACAGAATCAGAGCAAAGACAAATCAGGCTGCTTGTATGGGTAGCATAGGCTGAGGAAAAGCATCGAGCAAGTAGTCAGAGTCGGCCATCCACCGACTCTGAACTTTGGAATAATGGACAAGGAGGCAAAGGATTTAAAAAATGCAAAAAAAACTCTTAATCGAAAGAATGTACTCCATTCTTCTACCTCATCAGGTTGTGAAGTTGAATTGAAATTAGTTACACCTTAGAGATCCGGGTTCGATTCTGACCTCAGGTCATTGCCTTTGCGGAACTTGCACATTCTCCCCGTGTCTGCGTGGGTTTCCTCCGGATGCTCCGGTTTCCTCCCACAGTCCAAAGATGTGCACGTTAGGTGGATTGGCCAGGCTAAATTGCCCCTTAGGGTGGGGTTGCTGGAATAGGTCAGGGGATTGGGCCTAAGTGGTCTTTCGAAGGGTCAGTGCAAACTCGATGGGCCAAATGGCCTCCTTCTGTACTGTACAGATTCTATGATTCATGCTGTGTATGATCCTATTTGGGAGTTAAACTGAAAGGGATTTTTTAAAGGCAGAGGAAACTCCGAGAACCAAATAATAAATCAATTCAGTTTGGTCTTGTTTACCTTCCGCTGACTAGAGGAGCATTGGCAGAGACTAAGAGGTGAGACCTCTGAATCCCCCTCAGCCTCCCTTCTCTCTCACCAGCTCCCCGACTCACCTTCCACCAACTCCCCCCATTCATGTCCCCTCTCCTTTCCTCCTCATCCTCTTTCCCTGTCCTTCCGGAGTCCCCTCTCCCTCCCTTTCCCTCCGCCATCTACTCTCCTACCCCTCTCAGATCCCTTCCTCAGTGATGCAGAGAGTTGGAAGGATTCCTGTATTTCTGATGTGTGACAGAAACTCCCGGCAGTATGGGCTCCTCTTCCAAAAGGCAATGGGCTGGATTCTCCGTTTGAGAGATGAAGTGTTGACACCAGCGGAGCGTGTGTGGACTTTCATGACTGAAATATCGGCGTAAAACCCTGATCGGCGAGGGGCTAGCACCGGCGCCGAGTGAAATTCCTGCGGATCGCACAGAAAGGGCCGGAGAATGGCCGGGTTCCAGGCCAAGCATGCGCACTGCTGACAGCCTGCACCGGTTGCGCCTCACAACATGGCGCCAGCCGTGTACGAACTCAAACCGGCCCAACCGCAACAGCCCACTCCCTGGCCACCCCTCACCAGCCTCTCCAGCCCTAACAGAAGCCCCCCCCCCCCCCCCCGGCCAGTGGCACGGTCCCACTATGGCGACGCTGGACACTGCCACAGCCGGCACGGCAGGTTCCCTCACGCTTGGGACCACACGTGGCCCATGCCGTTGGGAACTCGGCCCATCGGGAGCGGAACTGGCCGATGACGCGCCAACGCCGTTGAAACGGCTTGAGGCGCGTGTTACGATGATGCCTGTTTAGAGGGGGCGGACCAGTGTCAAACTGCCGCCGGCTCCGATTCCGGCATCGGAATCCATTTTACGCCTGATCGCCGATCACGATTCCGGCGTCGGGCTACGGAGAATCCAGCCCAATGTTTCTGTGACGACAGTTAGCCTGTCTTTCTCACCTTCAAGCTGGTTTGTTGGGTTTTGTTTTCAGCAAGACCCTGGACCTACTTTGCAGCAATGTGAATTGCTCCCTCCCCAATCCATGTGCTGTTTCAGGATGGTGAAACGTCGGTTGTGCTGCAAGAGTTCTATTTTTACCTGCAGATTAACACAGCACAAGTACATCCACATCCTTCATATATAGACTGGAAGAAGAGGGGGAGGGCAGGAGAATTTGGGAAAGAGTGGCAGTGAGTCTAAAGTCACGTAACTACAATACCAGATGATGCTATTATGGGATGGAATCTTTCGAGCAGGTGCAATCTAGACTAAAAGCGTTTTTTAAGTGCAATATTTAACCATGTTGATTATCAGCAAAGTCTGGCATAATTTTTTGAATAAGTCGGTCATTCAATCACATTGAGACACCCTGCAGTTGGTTCAACAGGAGGGTGGGTCAAAGGGTGGGAGAGAAAGACCCAGGGAGAGTTATTTTTAGCTAAACTAATGTTGCAGTGCTGGCGTTGTCATTAGTTGTGGCTCAGGGTGTACAGGCTCAGCTCAAAGTTGAACGGTTGTGGATTCAAATCCCAACAAAAGGAGTCCACAAATTTTGGAGAAAAACAACTTATTTTGATTTAACATGTTAACTATATACACAGCCCCAGTAGTTCCCGATTGGGTCTTCTCTAGACGCTGCCTGACTGGCTGACTCTATTTATACAAAGGCACATTGCCTTAGTTAAGTGTTTCCCCCCCCCCCACCCCCACCCTGTAGGGGGAGCTGATCTTTTACAAGCTTCGCAGGGTAGTGGATCGTCCCTATCCTGTAAAACCCGTGTGGGTTATAACAGGGTGTTGGCTCAGATGGTTAACGTATGCTTCAAAATAATGGAACAGCACAGGTTCAATTCCTGTTTTGGCTGTGGTACTTTTTACCCAACTGAGAGTCGAAGGCAATGGCTAACCATCACTGACAAACAAACTGCCAAGGAAAACACTGCAGGGTGGAGCTTCAGCAAATGTTGACCAAGAGCCTGCCTTTGGGTAGAGTTCTCATCGAACGGAAAATTAATGTGTCGTGTTTAAGTGAAGTTTCGCTTCCAGACAGTAAGTGGCAGTGTAAAGCAATTGGGGGTAACTTTATTTTCCAGAGTGCTCCCAATGTCCAAAGATTTCATGAAGATTTGAGTTGATAAGTCAGCAAGTATCAATAGTTCCCCAGAAATCTGCTATTTTAATATTTAAACCATTTAAATTAATCATTTGGCAGGTCACACCATAGCGTGTGAAGTAAAAACAGAAAGTTCTGGAAGTGATAGAAGTTGTGGAGAGAGCAGCAGAGTTCCAAGCCCAATGTGACTCATCAGCCAGACCTGCTGAGATTTTCCAGCACTTCCTGTCTTTATTCCATATCTCAGGAATCCACAATATTTTATTTTATTATCACAGTATTGCGAGCTGAAAATACATTGGTTTGGAACTTTCGAGAGACCATGAGTAGCACGGTAGCATTGTGGTTAGCACAATTGCCTCACAGCTCCAGGGTCCCAGGTTCGATTCCGGCTTGGGTCACTGTCTGTGCGGAGTCTGCAAATCCTCCCCGTGTGTGTGTGGGTTTCTTCCGGGTGCTCCGGTTTCCTCCCACAGTCCAAAGATGTGCAGGTTAGTTGGTTTGTCCATGATAAATTTTCCTTAGTGTCCAAAATTGCCCTTAGTGTTGGGTGGGGTTACTGGGTTATGGGGATAGGGTGGAGGGTTGACCTTGGGTAGGGTGCTCTTTCCAAGAGCCGGTGCAGACTCGATGGGCCGAATGGCCGCCTTCTGCACTGTAAATTCTATGAGGAGTGAATTTATTTGCGATGTTGCTGGCAAGACCATGATTTATTGCCTACCTGCAGTTGGCATTGAGAAGGAGGTGGTGAGCCTTCTTCTGTAGCCCCTGTGGTGTAGGTACACCCGGTGCTCTTCAAGGAGGCAGTTCCCGGATTTTGACCCAATAACAGTGAAGCATTGGCTGAAAATGCAATGGTGGAATTAAAAAAAAAAAATTTAGAGTACCCAATTATTTTTGCCAATTAAGGGGCAAGTTAGCATGGCCAATCCGCCTACCCTGCACATCTTTGGGCTGTGGGGGCGAAACCCACGCAGACACGGGGAGAACGTGCAAACTCTACACAGACAGTGACCCAGGGCCGGGATTCGAACCCAAGTCCTCAGCTCCGTAGGCAGCAATGCTAACCACTGTGCCACCGTGCTACCCTCTGGTGGATTTTTTACAAGTCAGGATGGTGGGTGAAATGGAGGGGAACTTTTTTAAATTTAGGGTATCCAATTATTTTTTTTCCAATTAAGGGACAATTTAGCGCAGCCAATCCACCTACCCTGCACATCTTTGGGTTGTGGGGGTGAGATCCACTCAGACACGGGGAGTAAATGGAGGGGATCTTGCAAGTATTGATGATCCCATGCACCTGTCGTCTTGTCCTTTGAAGTGACAGAGGACAAAGGCCAGGGGACACTTTAAAGGCCATTCTGCATTAACAGAAGACCAAGCTCTTACCTTGAGCTGAGAATAAGGCAAAAACAGAGAGCCAAAACTCAGAGAGAGTCATTGCCAAATTAAATTTTGATTAGTTTTTGACTTGTGAATGGGTGATAAAGTTGCACTTTGTACTTTTCCGCTAAAAAAAAGGGCTTGTGACTTTGATATTACAGCTTTTAGACTAAGTGATCATTATCGTTGCCAGGTAATTATCTATCCTATTGCAAACGCCAATTGGACCTGTGAGCAATCCAGCTGTTAACGTTATAAATATTTCCTTTGCTGAAGGTGCTGATTCTGGCTCAGGCTATTGCCATGGCAGCCAATTGCCCTTTGGGTCTCACCCATTCATTATTTGTGTGTAAGTCGAGACACCGAATGTTGGAATCTTAATCAACCACAGGAGAGGTTATGAGATAACCAACTCCTTCCCTGACCCAGTGCCTGCGCTCCACAGGCAGGGAGATCACGTCAGCAGTGGTTCCTTCATAGCAAGGGCCCAAGACAAGTTATCTGCCCACCAATAAATATTGAAATTAAAGTGAAGAGAAAGGGAAGAAAATAGATCAGCAAATAGAAATATCAAACAGAAAAAAATATATATCACAGCAGTGATGTGGGCAGTAGAAACATAAGTGACTTTTAAAGAACACTAATGCTAAATGTTCCTTGTGTGAGAGTAACTGTCTCAGTGCTCACTAAGCAAGGGTATGCAAACATTCCAAATAAGTTAATGCCTTAAATAAAGTGTGTGGGGAGATAATGCCTGCAAAATGACAGACATGTGTAGTGACTGGAATGGCACCTGTCACTGTGCGACAGACTGGTTTTGGCGCAAAGGGATTGACTTTCAGCTCTCATTCCAGCCAAACAGCAGAGCAGAATTGCAGAGACATATTTCAGTGGCCCTTGTGCTCTGGAACTTTTAACTGTGTTACAATCCCAGTTGATGTTATGACAGAACGGGAAGATCCCAGGTGGAACCCTTGCTCAAAAGACCATGGGGGGGGGGGGGGGGGGGGGGGGGGTGGGGGGGGGGGGGGGGGGGGGGGGGGGGGGATTTCCCGGTCTGCCAGCCATGTTTTCCAGCACGGTGTGCCCCCGTCGGCAGCCGGATTCTCCATTCCCGAAGTGGCAAATAGGGTTTCCCATTGTGGCCTCCCCACGCCTCCGGGAAATCCGCGTTCCCTTTTTGTGTTAAAATGTGGGGCCCAGAGTCACAGGACCGCAAATTAGTTCCAACAACCAACAAGAGAAATAAAATGTCATCAAAAGATTTGACTATAATACAATACTCCTCTACTCGTCCCCCCCCTCCAGCTTAACAAATACACACAGATTTAAAGATTAACATGGATTATAAAGTATATCTTAAGCTACTATGGTCTCATTAACACAAAATGTCCCTTTTAAGCACACAAAATGACAGCAGTCAAGTGCGCGCACTCCGCAATTTATCGTGGCCAATCCACCTCCCCTGCACATCTTTGGGTTGTGGGGGCGAAACCCACGCAAACACGGGGAGAATGTGCAAACTCCACACGGACAGTGACCCAGAGCCGGCATCGAACCTGGAACCTCGGTGCTGTGAGGCAGCAGTGCTAACCACTGCGCTAACATGCTGCCCCCAAGTGACACTTTTAAACAAAGCTTCCGCTCCATTTTTAACAGCGAATCCAGTCCAGGATTTTATTTATTTTAAAAAATTAATTTAGAGTATTAAATTATTTTTTTTTCCAATTAAGGGGCAATTTAGCGTGGCCAATCCACCAATCCTGCACATCTTTGGGTTGTGCGGGTGAGACCCACACAGACATGGGGAGAATGTGCAAACTCCACACAGCCAGTGATCCAGGGCTGGGATTCGAACCCAAGTCCTCAGTGCCATCAGCAGCAGTGCTAACCACTGCGCCACCCTCAGTCCAGGATTTTAAAACAACCACTTTAGGATTTCTTTTTCTTGACTGCTGTGAAAATTGCTCACAATTGCTTTAATTTTCAATTCCTAGACTGTATTAAAATGACATCAACCGTTTCATCTACCTCTGAAGTCTGCTGTCCCTCTTTAAATCTAGTTACTGCACTTGCTTCTTTAACTCATAACACTTTGTTTCCTCTTCCTTGAATTCTTCTGAACAATAACTTGTTCTGTTCACTTAACTTCAGGTGTCTTAAATGTTCTTTCTTTCACAATTCTGTGGTTTTCTGGACTGTATCTTGTACTTTAGGAAACGTGCCTCTTTGCAGCTCCCATTCTGTTCTGTCCCATCTTTCTTCTGGCAGGATTAAGAAGTGTTCACTCCCCAGGATCATGTCTCCAACTTTCCTGGCTTCCAGTTAAAACTAAGAACAAAGTAAAGCCCTTCGCTCTGGAAAGTGGCCTCCTGTTGCTAAGCAATGACTTACTTCTCCTATTTATTCTTCACTGTGGCGTTCTCTAAGCACAATAGAAACACAGTTGTAACTGAACCAACCACCACACCTTTATCCAGCATGAATCTAACTATATTTTTGCCCTATCAGGCACAGAAGCATTAAATTAAACACAGTTAAAGATATACCTTATTTCAAATGTTTACCAATACAAATATAAATCCCTTAAAACTACCTTTGTTTTCCTAGCTGATACAAAAGGTGAAGTCACACGGGATCAGGGGTGAGCTGGCAAGATGGATACAGAACTGGCTTGGCCATAGAAGGCAGAGAGTAGCAATGGAAGGGTGCTTTTCTGAGTGGAGGGTTGTGACTCGTGGTGTTCCACAGGGATCAGTGCTGGGACCTATCCTGTTCGTAGTATATATAAATGATTTGGAGAAAACTGTAACTGGTCTGATTAGTAAGTTTGCAGATGACACAAAGGTTGGTGGAATTGCGGATAGCGATGAGGACTGTCAGAAGATGCAGCAGAATTTAGATCGTTTGGAGACTTGGGTGGAGAGATAGCAGATGGAGCTTAATCCAGACAAATGTGAGGTAATTCATTTTGGAAGGTCTAATGCAGATAGGGAATACAAAGTGAATGGTAGAACCCTCAAGAGTATTGACAGTCAGAGAGATCTAGGTGTACAGGTCCACAGGTCACTGAAAGGGGCAACACAGGTGGAGAAAGTAGTCAAGAAGGCATACGGCTACCGGGTTGCTGCTGGAATGGCCAGGAAGGAGCTGGTGTGGGCCGGGGGGGGGGGGTAGAGGAGAGGCGTTATCGCCATGGGGAACGGGTCGGGTGGGGCGAGCTTACCTGGGGTGAGCAGTCGATAAGCTATGGCTAGCCGGCGGGAGAGGGGGGCGGGTTGCCCTCTGATCCGACTGATTACCTGGAACGTGAGGGGGCTGAATGGGCCGGTTAAGAGAACTAGGGTATTTTCTCATCTGAAGGGGTTGAAGGCGGACGTGGCTATGCTCCAGGAGACCCACTTGAAGGTGGCGGACCAGGTTCGTTTGAGGAAGGGGTGGGTGGGGCAGGTTTTTCACTCAGGATTGGACGCAAAGAACCGGGGGGTGGCGATTCTGGTGGGGAAGAGGGTGGCGTTCGAGGCGGCTGAGGTGGTGTCAGACAAGGAGGGCAGATATATTATGGTGAAGGGTAGGCTGCAGGGAGAGAAGGTGGTGCTGGTTAATGTATATGCCCCGAATTGGGATGATGCTGGCTTCATGAGGCGCTTGTTGGGCCTCATTCCGGACCTGGAGGCAGGGGGCCTGATCATGGGGGGAGACTTTAACACAGTGCTGGATCCCCCACTGGACCGGTCCAGTTCAAGGACGGGTAGGAAACCGGCGGCGGCCAAAGTACTGAGGGGATTCATGGACCAGATGGGAGGGGTGGATCCCTGGAGGTTTGGGAGACCGAAAGCGCGGGAGTATTCCTTTTTCTCTCATGTCCATAGGGTTTATTCCCGAATAGATTTTTTCGTCCTGAGCAGGGGATTGATCCCGAAGGTGCAGGATGCCGAGTATTCGGCCATAGCGATTTCAGACCATGCTCCGCACTGGGTTGATCTGGAGATGGGGGAGGCGCGGGACCAGCGCCCGCTCTGGCGGCCTGGATGTGGGGATGCTGGCCGATGAGGAGGTGTGTAGGAGGGTCCGGAGAAGTATTGAGGGGTATCTTGATACCAATGACACGGGGGAGGTCCGGGTGGGGATTGTCTGGGAGGCTCTGAAAGCAGTGATCCGGGGGGAGCTGATCTCCATCCGGGCCCATAGGGAAAGGAGGGAGAGGAAGGAGAGGGAGAGACTGGTGGGGGAGCTCCTGGATGTGGATAGGAGATACGCGGAGGCACCGGAGGAGGGGTTGCTGGGGGAACGGCGTAGTTTGCAGGCCAAATTTCACTTGTTGACCACCAGAAAGGCGGAGACACAGTGGAGGAGGGCGCAGGGCGCGGTGTATGAGTATGGGGAGAAGGCGAGCAGGATGTTGGCGCATCAGCTCCGTAGGCGAGATGCGGCTAGGGAAATTGGTGGAGTGACGGATGGGGGTGGGAATGTAGTGCAGAAGGGGACAGAAATAAACGGGGTCTTTAGGGACTTCTACGAGGAACTGTACCGGTCGGAACCTCCGATGGGGAGAGGGGGTATGGAGAGCTTCATGAACAGGCTATGTTTCCCAAGGGTTCAAGAGGAGCTGGTAGAGGGGCTGGGGGCGCCGATAGAGTTCGAGGAGCTAGTCAGGGGGATTGGACAAATGCAGTCAGGTAAGGCCCCGGGGCCGGACGGGTTCCCGGTGGAATTTTATAAAAAGTATGCGGATCTGGTGGGCCCCCTGTTGGTGCGAGCCTTCAATGAGGCATGGGAGGGGGGGGCTTTGCCCCCGACGATGTTGTGGGCACTGATCTCTCTGATCCTAAAGCGGGATAAGGACCCCTTGCAGTGTGGATCATACAGGCCTATCTCGCTCCTCAATGTTGACGCTAAGTTGCTGGCGAAGATCCTGGCCACCAGGATAGAGGATTGTGTGCCAGGGGTGATACACGAAGGTCAGACAGGATTTGTCAAGGGACGGCAGCTCAACACGAATGTGCGGAGACTGCTAAATGTTATCATAATGCCGGCAGTGGAGGGGGAGGTGGAGATAGTGGTGGCGCTGGATGCAGAGAAAGCGTTTGATAGAGTTGAGTGGGGGTACCTGTGGGAGGTGTTGGAGCGGTTCGGATTTGGGGAGGGATTCATCAAATGGGTGAGGCTGCTCTACGCGGCTCTGATGGCGAGTGTAGTTACAAATGGAAGGAGATCGGAGTACTTTAGGCTCTACCGTGGGACCAGGCAGGGGTGCCCCCTGTCCCCCTTGCTCTTTGCACTGGCAATTGAACCTCTGGCTATGGCGTTGAGGGAGTCAGGGAGGTGGAGGGGTCTGGTGCGGGGTGGGGAGGAACATCGGATATCACTGTATGTGGACGACCTGCTGTTGTATGTGGCGGACCCAGAAGGGGGAATGCCGGGGGTGATGGAGCTGTTAGCGGAATTTGGGGGCTTCTCGGGCTATAAGTTAAATTTAGGCAAGAGTGAGGTATTTGTAGTACACCCGGGTGATCAGGAGGAGGGAATTAGGAGGCTCCCGTTTAAGAGGGCAGTGAAGAGTTTCAGATATCTGGGGGTGCAGGTGGCCAGGAGTTGGGGGACTCTCCATAAGCTTAATTTTACCAGGCTGGTGGAGCAGATGGAGGAGGAATTTAAAAGGTGGGACATGGTGCCGCTATCGTTGGCGGCTAGAGTGCAGTCCGTCAAAATTACGGTTCTCCCGAGGTTCTTGTTCCTCTTCCAGTGTTTGCCCATCTTTATCCCTAGGGCCTTTTTTAGAAGGGTGACCAGCAGCATCATGAGCTTTGTTTGGGCGCATGGGACCCCGAGGGTGAAGAGGGTCTTCTTGGAGCGGGGTAGAGATTGGGGGGGGGGGGGGGGGGGGGGGGTGGCGTTACCCAATCTCTCGGGGTACTACTGGGCAGCCAATGTGTCGATGGCGTGCAAGTGGGTGATGGAGGGAGAGGGGGCAGCATGGAAACGGAATGGAGAGGGCGTCCTGTGGAGATACAAGCCTGGGGGCCCTGGTAACAGCGCCGTGGCCGCTCCCTCCTACGAGGTATACCACGAGTCCGGTAGTGGCAACTACCCTCAAGATTTGGGGGCAGTGGAGGCGAAATAGGGGAGAAGTGGGGGGCTCGATGGAGGCTCCGTTAAGGGGGAACCATAGGTTCGTCCCCGGGAACATTGATGGGGGATTTCAGGGTTGGTACAGAGCGGGCATCAGACAGCTGAGGGACCTGTTCATTGATGGGAGGTTTGCGAGCCGGGGGGAGTTGGAGGAGAAATTTGGGCTCCCCCGGGAAACATGTTCAGGTATCTGCAGGTAAAGGCATTTGCTAGACGGCAGGTGGAGGGATTCCCTTTGCTTCCCGCGAGGGGGGTGAGTGACAGGGTGCTTTCGGGGGTCTGGGTCGGAGAGGGGAAGATATCTGATATCTACAAGGTTATGCAGGAGGTGGAGGAGGCGTCAGTAGAGGAGCTGAAAACTAAGTGGGAGGGGGAACTGGGGTAACAGATCGAGGACGGGACATGGGCTGATGCCCTGGAGAGGGTTAATTCTTCCTCCTCGTGTGCGCGGCTTAGCCTCATCCAATTCAAGGTGCTGCACCGGGCCCACATGACTGGGACAAGGGGTGAAGACAGGTGTGTCAGGTGCTCGGGGAGTCCAGTGAACCATGCCCATATGTTCTGGGCATGCCCGGCACTGGAGGAGTTCTGGAAGGGGGTGGCGAGGACGGTGTCAAGGGTGGTGGGATCCAGGGTCAAGCCAGGATGGGGATTCGCGATTTTTGGGGTTGGGGTGGAGCCGGGAGTGCAGGAGGCGAAAGAGGCCGGTGTGCTGGCCTTTGCGTCCCTAGTAGCCCGGCAAAGGATCTTGCTACAATGGAAGGATGCGAGGCCCCCAAGCGTGGAGACCTGGATCAATGACATGGCGGGTTTTATTAAGCTAGAGAAGGTCAAATTCGCCCTGAGAGGATCGGTACAAGGGTTCTTTAGGCGGTGGCAACCTTTCCTCGACTTTCTGGCTCAACGATAGGGTACTGGGACAGCAGCAGCAGCAACCCAGGGGGGGAGGGGGGAAGGGGGAGGGAAAAGGGGTGGGGGGGGGGACGATGACTATGTTTATTTAATTTTAATTTATTTTTAAGTTCTCTTGTTGGGGTTGGGGGGGTGGGGGAGATATGATACATGCGTTGATACGGTCTGGGGGGTGTTACAGTTGTTATGGGTTATTTTGCTGCATTTCATTGTTTGTTGTTATATTTTATATTTTCTGTAAAAAATTCCAATAAAAATTATTTTTGAAAAAAAGAAGGCATATGGCATGCTTGCCTTCATTGGCCGGGGCATAGAGTGTAAAAATTGGCAAGTCATGTTGCAGCTGTATAGACCTTAGTTAGGCCTCACTTGGAGTATAGTCTTCAATTCTGGTCGCCACACTACCAGAAGGATGTGGAGGCTTTAGAGAGGGTGCAGAAGATATTTACCAGGATGTTGTCTGATATGGAGGGCATTAGCTATGAGGAGAGGTTGAATAAACTTGGTTTGTTCTCACTGGAGGTTGAGGGGCGACCTGATATTGGTCTACAAAATTATGAGGGGCACAGACAGAGTGGATAGTCAGAGGCTTTTACCCAGGGTAGAGGGGTTAATTAATAGGGGGCATAGGTTTAAGGGGCATCTTGACAAATACGTGAATAGGATGGGAATAGAGGGATACGGATCCCGGAAGTGCAGAAGATTTTAGTTTAGATGGGCAGCATGGTCGGCACGGGCTTGGAGGGCTGAAGGGCCTGTGCTGTATTTTGCTTTGTTCTTTGTTCTAGCTGCTGCATCAATCACTTCATTATGAGCAAACATAATCACGACTGCTTTTACATTTCATATCCTGTACGCAAGGGTTTCACAATGACCTTTTATGATTGTTTCTTAGAGAAATGATTAAAAGCAGCATCTTGGTTCTGAGACATGAGGTGATATGTTGAAAGAAATCACGTTTTGATTATTCCGACCAGTTGCGATTGTGATCTGCTTCCTTTTCTATTTGTCCAATTGTCAGGTGGTGAAACTGATTGACAAACAGAGGTTTGACATATCACTGAGCTATAACTTGATTTGTGCAAGTGACTGTAGCGTAGAAAATGAGGTTTGTGACTCCAGGTGACTCCAGGTGACTCCAGAGCCACGGGAACACAGTTGGCTCTTCACTGCCCTCACAAATGGGCACTCGGTTGCACCAAACCACTACAGATAAGTTACAAAGGAATAAAAGTGCATAGACCAGCTGGCAATGACCCTAACACTGGAAACAATAGTAACATATCCAGTCCTGTCAATCTTGCAAAGTCCTCCTTTCGAACATCTGGGAGCACGTGCCAACATTGGGAGTGCTGTCTCACAGACTCGTCAAGCAACAGCATGACATTTTTTTTAAATGAACGGGCAATTTAGACCATAAGACATAGAAGCAGAATTAGGCCATTCGGTCCATCGAGTCTGCTCCGCCATTCAATCATGGCTGGTATGTTTCTCATCCCCATTCTCCTGTCTTCTCCCCATAACCTCTGATCCCCTTATTAATCCATAACCTATCTAACTCTGTCGTAAAGACACTCAGTGATTTGGCCTCCACAGCCTTCTGCGGCAACGAGTTCCACAGATTCACCACGCTCTGGCTGAAGAAATTCCTCCTCATCTCTGTTTTAAAGGATCGTCCCTGTAGTCTGAGGTTGTGTCCTCTGGTTCTAATTTTTCCTCCTATTGGAAACAGCCTCTCCTCTAACTAGGCCTCTCAAAATCCCGTAAGTTTCAATAAGATTCCCCCCTCATCCTTCTAAACTCATGGCCAATCTACCTACCCTGCAGATGTTTGGGTTGTGGGGGTGAGACCCACACAGACACGGGGAGAATGTGCAAACTCCACACGGACAGTGACCCAGGGCCAGGTTTGGCGTCGTGATGCAGCAGTGCTAACCACTGCGCCACCGAGCCACCCTGCAACAGCCTAACATAATCATAATCACGGAAGCATATCTTACAGACAATGTCCCAGACACCATCACCGTCCCTGGGTATGTCCTGTCCCAGCAGCAGGACAGACCCAGGAAAGATCACAGCGTAGTGGTCTATCGTCAGCAGGAGGTTGCCCTGGGAGTCCTCAACATTGACTCTGGGTCATGAAATCTCAAGACATCTGGTCGAATATGGCCAAGTAAATGGCCTGCTAATTACCACTTATCACCCTCCCTGAACCCATCAATTAGTCAGTATACCTCCATGTTGAACGCCATTTGGAAAACACACTAAGGTTGGCAAGGGCACAGAATGCACTCTTAATAGGGAACTTAAATGCTCCTCACCAAGAGTGGCACGATAGCAGAACTACTGACTGAGGTGGTCGATTCCTGAAGGGCATAAACTGGGTCTGCAGCAGGTGGTGAGAGAACCAATCTACTTGTTACAGATACAGCTGTCCATGGCATTGCTGGTACGAATGACCACCGCACAGTCCTTGTGAAGACAAAGTTCCAACTTCACATTGAGGATACGCTCCATCGTGTTATGTGACACCACCATTGTGCTAAATTGGTTAAATTTGGAATAGATCCAGCAGCTCAAAGCTGGCCATCTGTGAGGCGTATGGACCTTCAGCAGCAGCAGAACTGTATTCATCCACAGTCTGTAACCTCACGGCTTGGTGCTTCACCCACTCTACCATTATCATCAAGCCAGGAGATCAACTCTGCTCCACTGAAGAGAACAGGAGGTCACACTTGTATCAGCACCAGGCATACCTAAACTGAGGTACCCACTTGGAATACTCACATGCCAAACAACAATGGCTGCAGGCGGTAGACAGAGCTAAGCGATCCAATCAACCGATCAGATCAAAGCTCTACAGTCCTGCCACATCCAGTATTGAAGGGAGGTGGATAATTAAGCAACTCACAGGTGGTGGTGTAGTGGTATTGTCCCTGGACTGGTAAACCAGAGACCAGAGTAAAGTTCTGGGGACTGGGGTTCAAATCCCACCAGATGGTGAAATTTTAATTCATCAAAATTTGGACTTAAAGTCTAATGATGACTTTGTTGATTGTTGTAAAAACCCATCTGGTTCACTAATGTCCTTTTAGGGAAGGAAATCTGCCATCTTTACCCGGTCTGGCCTACACGTGACTCCAGACCCACAGCAATGTGGTTGACTCTTAACCTCCCCCCTCAAGGGCAATTAGGGATGGGCAATAAATGCTGGCGCAGCCTGCGACACCCACTTCCCAGAAGGAGGAGGCTCCCCGCTCTCAATATTGGGAGAGCCCAGCACACAAGTGCATTTGCAAAAATCTTCAGCAGAAGTGGCGAGTGGATGATTCATCTCAATATGATCATGGATGATCGTCTATCTCAACGCCATACTCACACTCCCCCCGCAATACCCCTTGATGACTTTAATGTCGAGAAATCTATTTTCGTTTTAAATATATTCAGTGACTTGGCCTCCAATGTCTTCCATGATAGAGAATTCCACCGGTTCACCAGCCTCTGAGTGAAGACATTTCTCCTCATGTCAGTCCTAAATGGCCAACCCTGTATCCTGAGATTCTGACTCCTTGTTCTAAACCCCCCCCCCCAGCCAAGGGGATCACCATCCCAGATGCAGTCTGTCCAGCCGTGCCAGAATTTGATACATTTCAATGAGATCCCCTCTCATTCTTCTAAATTCCAGTGATCCAATCTGTCCTTGTATGACAATCCTGCCATTCCAAGTATCAGTCTGATGAGCCTTCGCTGAACTCCCTCTATCACAAGTATTTAATTTCTTAGATAAGGATCCCAAAACTGCTCACAGTGCTCCTGATGTGGTCTCACCAAGGCCCTGCTCAGCAACAAGAAGACATCTTGCTGCTGTACTCAAGTCCTCTTGCAATGAAAGCCAACATACCATTTGCCTTCTTAACTGCTTGCTTGTTTTTGATGATTGGAGTGCCAGGGCACCCAGTTCTATCTGTACGTCAACATTTGCCAATCTATCGCCATCTAAATAATACTCTGCAATTCAGTTTTTCCTACTGAAGTGGATAACTTTACATTTATCCACGTCATACTACATAGAATCATAGAATTTACATTGCAGAAGGAGGCCATTCGGCCCATCGAGTCTGCACCGGCTCTTTGAAAGAGCACCCTATCCAAGGCCACACCTCCACCCTATCCCCATAACCCAGTAACCCCACGCAACACTAAGGGCAATTTTGGACACAAAGGGCAATTTAGCGTGGCCAATCCGCCTAACCTGCACATCTTTGGACTGTGGGAGGAAACCGGAGCACCCGGAGGAAACCCACGCACACATGGGGAGAACGTGCAGACTCCGCACAGACAGTGACCCAAGCAGGGAATCGAACCTGGGACCCTGGAGCTGTGAAGCCATTGTGCTTGCCACCATGCTACCGTGCTGCCATGTATTTGCCTACTCACTCAACTTGTCTAAATCACCCTGAAGCCTCTTTACATCCTCCTCACCACTCACATTCTCGCCTAGATTTGTGTCATCAGCAAACTTGGAAATATTGCAATTGGTTCCCTCACCCAAATTATTAAAATATATATTGTGAACAGCCAGGATCCAAGCATTGATCCTTGCAGTACCTTCTAGTCACCTCCCCCGACTCCGAAAAATAACCATTTATTCCTACTCTCTATTTCCTGTCTGCTAACCAATTTTCCATCCATGCCACTATATTACCTCTAATTCCATGTCCTTTAATTTTACACATTAATCCCTTATGTGGGACTTATCAAAAGGTTTCTGAAAATCCAAATACACCACATCCCTGGTTCTCCCTTATCTATTCTGTTAGTCATGTCCTCAATAACCTCCAGGAGGTTTGTCAAACATGATTTCCCTTTCCTAAATCCATGTTGACTTTGTCTAATCCCTTTGATATTTTCTAAGTGTCCTGTTATCACTTCCTTTCTCATAAACCCGAGCATTTTGCCCACTTCTGATCTTACGTTAACCAGCCTGTAATTCCCTGTTCTCTCCATCCTTCCTTTGTTTACCCAGCGGGGTTACATTTGCCACCCTCCAATCAGCTGGGACTGTTCCAGAATCTACAGAACTTTGGAAGATGACAACCAACACATCCATGGGAACCCCCTTTAGTACGCTGGGATGTCAATTATCAGGCCCTAGGGATTTATTGGCTTTCAGTTCCATTAACTTCTCCAGCAATTTTTTTTTACTATTCCCAATTTCCTTTAATTCCTTTAATTCCTCCTTCTTGTTAGACCCTTGGTTCTCTAGTAGTTTTGGCAAATTATTTGTGTCACACTCTGTGAAGACAGAAGACAGAAGTGGGCAGCACAGTAGCATTGTGGATAGCACAATCGCTTCACAGCTCCAGGGTCCCAGGTTTGATTCCGACTTGGGTCACTGTCTGTGTGGAGTCTGCACATCCTCCCCGTGTGTGCGTGGGTTTCCTCCGGCTGCTCCGGTTTCCTCCCACAGTCCAAAGATGTGCAGGTTAGGTGGATTGGACAAGATAAATTGCCCTTGGTGTCCAAAATTGCCTTTAGTGTTGCGTGGGGTTACTGGGTTATGGGGATAGGGTGGAGGTTTTGACCTTGGGTAGGGTGCTCTTTCCAAGAGCCGGTGCAGACACGATGGGCTGAATGGCCTCCTTCTGCACTGTAAATTCTATCTATGCAAAGTAGTTGCTTAATTGCTCTGCCTTCACGGTAGGAGACACAAATGATTTCCATTATAAATTCTCTTGTTTCAGACTCTAAGGGACCGACATTTATCTTCATTAATCTTTTTATTTTTACAAACTGATTGAAACTTTTACAGTTCACTTTTATGTTCCTTGCAAATCGACTCTCATACTCCTCTTAATCAATCTCTTGGTCCTCCTTTGCTGAAGTCTAAACTGCTTCCAATCCTCAGGCTTGCTACTTTATTGAGCAACTTTGCATGACTTCGCTTTGGATTCAATAAATCCTTAAGTTATTTTGTTAGCCATGGTTGGGCCTCATTTCCTGTTGTGTTCTTGTGTCTGAAAGGAATGTATAACTATTACATTTGTTACTTAAATATTAGACATTGCCTCACCACCTTTTAATGACATTCCCCAATCTGGCGTTGCCAACACATGCCTCGTACCTTTGTGGTTTATTTTGTGTAGATTTAGGACCCTAGTTTCGGATCAGATGACTTCATTTTCCATCCCAATGGCTAATTCCATCATGTTATTGTCATTGTTCCTGAAAGAACTCCGCACACAAGATTATTAATTAACCTCTTCGAATTGCACAATACCAAATCCAAGATAGCCTGGATTCCCATGTTGGTCCCCTCGATGTACTGGTCGAAAAGAAACCATCTCAGGAATTCATCTGCCACAGTATTGTTGCTAATGTGGTTTGCCCAATCTATACATAGATTCAAGTCACCCATGATTATTATAGCACCCTTGTTACATGCATCTCTAATTTCTTGTGTAATGCCACCCCCTACATTACCACTACTCTGTAGAGGCCTATAGGCAAATCCCACTAATGTTTTTCTGACCTTGTCGCTTCTTCGTTCTGATTCTACATTTTGATTTTTATGAACCTATATCGCTTCTCACTATAGCACCAGTTTCAACCTTGACTAACAACACCACCTCTTTTCCTTTTTGTCTGTCCTTCCTAAATATTGGATACTCTTGGATATTTAGTTCCCAGCCTTGGTCACCCTGCAGTAAAACCTCCATAATCACAATCATCTTATACCTGTTTACATTTATTTGCGCATTAATTAATCTACCTCATTGTGAATGCTCTGATATCAGATATCGGTGCATTTAGACTTGCCTTTTCAACATATCTCCACATCTTTCTTTGTACATCAAATTTTGTGAATCAGGTTTGCCCAATGTAAAAAGTGGAGTTTGTTTTTTTTGGGATATTTCTCTAGCTATAAAAAGAAATAAGAAATAAAATGAAGTTGGTGGCAGTTTGAGTGAGTTTTATTGTTGGATTTCCTCCATGTGTGTTTATCCCTGTCAGGTGCTCATTCTGTTTTGGAGGAAATTCATTTTCCTGACTTAAATAATTAAAGCATTGTCTGAGTTATTTACAGACGGTAATTAATTATGTAAATACTGTGGTCTCAAGCCTCTGACTGTTGAGTTCAATAAAAGCGTGAGTCTGATTTCATCAAGACAATTAAACTCTCCTCGTCATGATCCTCTGCCAAACAATGTTGTGATGAACATCACATCATTAAAGGATTATCTGTTCCCTGTGGTGCTGAGATGGGAAATTCTGTGCCACTGTTGTTGACCGAATCAGCGTTAGGTGAAGGATCCATGTCGTGGCTCTTGGCGCCTGGGTATCAGCTGTTGACTGTGATGGTTTCTAAATGGAATTGACCTTATCTCAAATTGATGAGTTTGTTCATACTGGAGATGGGTTTCTGCTTTGAGCGCATTTGACAATCGGGGTGAAAATTGTTGTTTTTCCAAAGTGCTTCCAAGTTTCCAACTCAAACCTATCTCTCTATTGCTGGGTGTAAAGTCTTTATAAAATAGCATAGTCAGACAATGTTTTAGAATGTAAGTTATTCCTGTCTGTTATGAGTGGTAGCCTGCACGTGATGGATTTTAAATAATTCAAAATGACTTTTAAATAATCTATGCAGAATGGGTGTACGTTCATCAGCGTGGGAGTAAATTGAATATTTTTCAATATTTAAAAGCTTTTAAATGTGCCATTAGTGTCATTACGTTTTCAAAAAAGTGATTCATTTTTGGACCCTCTTTGAAGATTTGCAATTAGTGGAACTCCCCCAGGGGGCCAGACCTTCCATCGTGTGGTAATCGCAGCCCATTCTGCTCCTACTTACTCACACTCATCTTCAGCTGCTCTTCCCTTGCCCGATTTCCAGTTCAGGCTGGGTGGGAATGGTGCAATGCTGCTGCTTTCTGAGACCTTTAGTCGAGTGCAGCACTCAGGAGGAAGCGAGCCACTTTATATGGCACTCACCACCGTCAGGCACTCACCACCGTCAGGCAAATCCACCGTCCACAATCCACCGAACATTTAAAGGTTCCACCACTTTGAGAAGCCAGGGAAAATGTGTACATGTGGGGGGATGGTGGGAGGATCTGGTGGTCAACTGTGGGAGCTCAGGTGGCCAGTTTGGGGGGGGGGGGGGGGGGGGGTCAGTGGGTCAGTGGGGGTTTGGGAGATCAGAGGGTGGGGTTTGTTAATTAGTGGGGGGGGGGGGGGTGGGGTGTTTGAGGAGGACCAGTTGGTGAGGGGGAGGTGGGGAATCGGGAATGATGTGTGGTCAGTGGAGGGGTCAGGTGGTCTGGGGAGGTGGGTGAAGAATAGTCAAGGATTCGGGAATAGTCAGGTGGCAGCAGGGCGGGTGTTACTTAGGGGAGGGGCGTTGAGGGAGGGGAGGGGAGTTGAGGGAGGGGAGGGGAGTTGAGGGAGGGGCGTTGAGGGAGGGGAGGGGAGTTGAGGGAGGGGAGGGGAGTTGAGGGAGGGGAGGGGAGTTGAGGGAGGGGAGGGGTGTTGAGGGAGGGGAGGGGAGGGGAGTTGAGGGAGGGGAGGGTTGAGGGAGGGGAGGAGGGTTGAGGGAGGGGAGGGGAGTTGAGGGAGGGGAGTTGAGGGAGGGGAGTTGAGGGAGGGGAGGGGCATTGAGGGAGGGGAGGGGAGTTGAGGGAGGGGAGGGGAGTTGAGGGAGGGGAAGGGAGTTGAGGGAGGGGAGTTGAGGGAGGGGAGTTGAGGGAGGGGAGTTGAGGGAGGGGAGGGGAGTTGAGGGAGGGGAGTTGAGGGAGGGGAGGGGAGTTGAGGGAGGGGAGGGGAGTTGAGGGAGGGGAGGGGAGTTGAGGGAGGGGAGGGCAGTTGAGGGAGGGGAGTTGAGGGAGGGGAGGGCAGTTGAGGGAGGGGAGTTGAGGGAGGGGAGGGGAAGGGAGTTGAGGGAGGAGAGGGTTGATGGAGGGGAGTTGAGGGAGGGGAGGGGAGTGAGGGAGGGGAGTTGAGGGAGGGGAGGGGAGTTGAGGGAGGGGAGGGGAGTTGGGGGAGGGGAGGGGAGTTGAGGGAGGTGAGTTGAGGGAGGGGAGGGGAGTTGAGGGAGGGGAGGGGAGTTGACGGAGGGGAGGGGAGTTGAGGGAAGGGAGGGGAGTTGAGGGAGGGGAGTTGAGGGGAGGGGAGTTGAGGGGAGGGAGGGGAGTTGAGGGAGGGGAGTTGAGAGAGGGGAGGGCAGTTGAGGTAGGGGAGGGTAGTTGAGGGAGGGGAAGGGAGTTGAGGGGAGGGGAGTTGAGGGAGGGGAGGGGAGTTGAGGGAGGGGAGGGGAGTTGAGGGAGGCGAGTTGAGGGAGGGAGGGGAGTTGAGGGAGGGGAGTTGAGGGAGGGGAGGGCAGTTGAGGTAGGGGAGGGTAGTTGAGGGAGGGGAGGGCAGTTGAGGGAGGGGAGGGCAGTTGAGGGAGGGGAGGGCAGTTGAGGGAGGGGAGGGCAGTTGAGGGAGGGTAGGGGAGTTGAGGGAGGGGAGGGGAGTTGAGGGAGGGGAGGGTAATTGAGGGTGGTAGTCGGAGGTCCGAGGATAAGGAGGCAGCACTATAGTAATCCGGGAGTTAGAAGTGATCATAGATCATAGAATTTACAGTGCAGAAGGTGGCCATTGAGCCCATCAAGTCTGCATGGGCCGATGGAAAGATCACCCTATCTTAGCTCACACCTCCATAACCCAGTAAACCCATCTAACCTTTTTGGATACTAAATGCAATTTATCATGGCCAATCCACCTAACCTGCACGTCTATGGCCTGTGGGAGGAAACCGGAGCACCCGGAGGAAACCCACGCAGACACGGGGAGAACGTGCAGACTCCACACAGACAGTGACCCAGCGAGGAATCAAACCTGGGACCCTGAAGCTATGCAGCAACTGTGCTAAACACTGTGCTAACGTGCCACCCATATTAAAAGTGGTTTTAATTCTTCTCACTTTTCCAGTCGGCAACATCTGGAGACTGATTTAAATTGGAGTCAGTGAGCAGTCTTACAACACCAGGTTAAAGTCCAACAGGTTTGTTTGGAAGCACTAGCTTTCGGAGCACTGCTCCTTCCTCAGGTGAATTTGAAAGCTAGTGATTCCAAACAAACCTGTTGGACTTTAACCTGCTGCTGTGAGATTTCTTACTGTGCTCGCCCCAGTCCAACGCCGGTATCTCCATCTCGTAAATTGGAGTGAGGGATGTGCCTGGTTCAGAAGAGGTGCCCAATGGAAGTTTGTCTTCCCGGGAAATCCTTACATGGGGACTTCCAGAGGTATCCCAGTGCATCTTTGGTGTCCCTCCTGGGTAGGACACCCTGGAGATTGGAAGCTCTGGGCCAGTGGATGGGTGTAATCAGTGTTTGGTTTGACAGGATTGGGCTGGTTTCCGGAAACTCCAGCTCACCACGTCCAGGAGGATGGTCTTTTCATTTTATTTCTCCAGCCCACCTCTCAGCATCTTTTGGTGGAATACACAAACTGGTTCCTTCATTCAATCTCTGTGCATGGGATAAAAACAACTTTCAGTGAATCTCAGGCACCAATGCAGCTTCCCGCTATCTGGGATTGAATTTACTCCTTGTTACAGGTCCGGAAACGTGGGAAAGCTTGCAGAGCTGGACTACTGGAACGTGACATCCTGTTAACCATCAATGGGAGGTCTTGCAATGGAATATCCCACGCGGATGCCATGAACATCATTGACTCTTCGAATGGAACTCTGGCCATCTGGGTGAAAAGGTACCAGATCGGGACTATAAATGTATAAATATTGCACACTAGCTTTGAAATCACTTAGGTTTAGACAGTCGATGCTGATCGAATTATGATCTTTAAAGTGATAAAGGTGTTTGGTAGGATAGAGAGAAACTGCCTCAGTGGGTAAATCCAGAACAACATCAGCCCCTCAGCCATGGGCTCCTCTCTTTGTCTCTTCCTCTGTATGTCTGTGTGGGTGGGTGTTTGTGTGTATGTGTTTGGGTGTGTGTCTCTGTGCGTGTCTGGGTGTGTGAGTCTGTGTGTGGGTGTGTGTCTCTGGGTGTGTGTCTGTGTGTGTGTCTGTGTGTGTGTCTGGGTGTGTCTGTCTGTGTGCCTGTGTGTGTGTCTGGGTGTGTGAGTCTATGTGTGGGTGTGTGTCTCTGGGTGTGTGTCTGTGTGTGTGTCTGTCTGTGTGTGTCTGGGCGTGTCTGTCTGTGTGCCTGTGTGTGTCTAGGTGTGTGTCTCTTGGTGTGTCTGGGTGTGTGTCTCTGTGTCTGGGTGTGTGTGTCTAGGTGTGTGGCTGGGTGTGTGTCTCGGTGTCTGGGTGTGTGTCTCTGTGTCTGGGTGTGTCTCTGGGTGTGTGTCTGGGTGTGTGTCTCTGTGTCTGGGTGTGTGCCTGGGTTTGTGTCTGGGTGTGTGTCTCTGTGTCTGGGTGTGTCTCTGGGTGTGTGTCTGGTTGTGTGTCTCTGTGTCTGGGTGTGTGTGTCTGGGTGTGTGTCTGGGTGTGTGTCTCTGTGTCTGGGTGTGTGTCTGGGTGTGTGTCTGGGAGAGGCTGTTCGGGCAGGCACTGGAATGAAGGTGAGCAGCAACTGTGATGCCTCTGTGGTTGATCATCCTGCATGACCTTCCTCAATGAGCAAGATGCACATCCTGAAGGTGGGCATTTGGTTCCAGTTTGCTGATGGCTGGAAATATGTTCAGTCCCTTTTGGATCCACTGCTCTCCCCCCCCCCCCCAAACCAGCCCTGCCCTCTGGGGGGGGGGGGGGGGGGGCAATGTGGGATAGTATCTTTCACTGGATACCCCCCCCCCCCCCCCCCCCCCCCCCCCCGCCCCCAGTGAGGATGCAGTGACTCTGGGGAAAGCTACATATTCAGGTCAGTTGTCCAGTTGCCATCTTTCTGATGTCTGTAATGTGATTCTGCTTCTAGAGTTTCCAGCACTCCAGAATCTGGCAGCGACCACCCAGAGGCCAGCCTGCAGCCCACCCCCCCCAGCCTGCAGCCCACCCCCCCTGGCCAAGCTTCAAAAGTCACCGAGCCAATGCCCCAGCGACACAGTGAGAGCCGGGGGCAGCGGCTCAGCTACACCTCTCCCCCGGACAGTGAGGCTTATTACGGAGAGACAGACAGCGACGCTGACTACCCAGCGGGAGAGAAGCAGCGACGGCAGAGGAGGAAATGCCCCTCCGCTGCCCCCCGCCAGAACCTCAGCCACTTCTTGCCCAGCTCGGCTGATGAAGCTTCGGAGCTGAGTGAGTTGGACAGCGCCCCGGAGACCCCCCGAGCGCCCCCAGCCCGCAGCGAGAGCCCCCCTTCAACCTGCCCCCTCTCCCAGCCCCAGCACAGAGCCCAGCTCCCCCTGGACCAGCCCAGTCTGCCCCCAGGACTGACCCCCAGGAGCAGAGAGATGATGTTCCAGCCCCGGAGGGTGGAAGCCAAGATCAACATCTGGCAGCCAAAGGTGGAGGTGGCTCTTTACCCCAGCCTCAAGCCCATGGAGAATCCCAGTACCACCCACAACCCCAGCCCTACCTACCCCATCACCTGGTCTGCCCAGCACGGCACAGAGGACATCGCCAACCGGCAGGGCATCGTGGGCACATCGGAGGCTGACAGCGGATTCCAGGAGGTCAATGCCCACGCTGCCCCCCCAGAACACAAACTGCTGCCCACTCGCAGCCGGCCCTGTCTGAGGGAGATGCAGCTGGTGCCCATGGTGGGACCTGTCAACAACCCCGTGGCTGAAATCCTGACCACCACTTACAAAGAGAAGGCCAAACAAGCCAGTAAGTACGATTTACCCTGGAATAGAAGCTGAAATGATTTAGAAGCTGCTGTCTGTTTCTGGCGCTCTGGGCTGTGTTATGAGCAACTATTCAGGGATGGTGAGATCATGTCAATTTAAAGGAAGTGAGTTCAACTCTCAGAAGAGCCTGTCAGTTGCTATTTGTTAGGTGATAGCCAGAGGAATCTCTTTGTCAGACCCAGTTGTTTAAATACAGCAACTGCGATAACTGCACAGGCAGCTGACCATTTTTGGGTACGTAATCCTTTAAAGCTGTTGGAAGCCAACACAATTCTAATTTGCTGCTTCAAAATGACACAGCACTAACCTTTGAGAAGGGAGGTAGTTGTGAAGGGATCGGCAGATTCAGGTTTAATTCAAATTATGTGACACCGTTTTAACAACACCTCCCAGTGAGATGTACAGGAAGTGAGTAGAGGGGTTTGGGAGGCAAATGCGGCTTCAAGCTGTGGTAGAGAGGTAGCTGGGTGAAACACTTCGGGAAGACATTTCCATGGCGATCAATGAGTGGAAGCCTCTCAAATGTTGGAAGGAAACAATGGAATATCCCTAATTGGCTGATCGAAGAGCACAAATTGGGGATTACATAGATACATAGAACATACAGTACAGAAGGAGTCTATTCGGCCCATCGAGTCTGCACCCACCCACTTAAGCCCTTACGTCCACCCTATCCCCATAACCCAATAACCCCATCTGACCTTTTTTGGACATTAAGGGCAATTGTTAGCATGGCCAATCCACCTAACCTGCGCGTCTTTGGACTGTGGGAGGAAACCGGAGCACCCGGAGGAAACCCACACAGACACGTGCAGAACGTGCAGACTCCGCACAGATAGTGACCCAGCGGGGAATCCAACCTGGGACCCTGGTGCTGCGAAGCCACGGGCTGGAGGAGGTTGCAGCTAGAGTAGGGCAAGGCCGAGGAGAGATTTACAGATTCCGCAGAGCATTTTGTCCAACCCTGGTGAAATGCTGACAGCGATATTCTATTTAAACATTCCAAATTTAAAATTAAACGTGCCATAAATTCCATATAAAGAAAAGAGTTGTCGGCTGTATATTGGTTACGGCTGTACTTTCAACCATGATTCCATCATTCCCATCAGAGTTCAGAACAGTTTTCAGCTTTGTTTAATCTACTCTGGAAACAGTGCTCAAGACTTAGGGTTAGGAAAGGCATTTCAGTCAATGACATCTCTGTCAGAGACTTCAGCCATATCTCACTGTTTCGTACTTGTACTAATCACCACCAAGTTTATTTTTAAATAAGGTACTTGTTTAAATAAATTGACTGGAGGCCAGGGTGCACACAGGCAGGTGTCATAACCCATCACACAACCTATCGGTATGCGGTTGGGTAAAAATAGTCAAACTGACAGAAGCTGTTTTATCCATCCCATTGTCTGATTAGACAAGGGGCATACAAGGCGTTAGAGAGAGATTGACAGCAGTAGAATTTTGGTTGCAGTCCAGCATCTCTCAGCCTCCAGTCTCTGAATGGAACCGAAAAGCACTGATTAACGGTCGAAGGATTTGCAGAATGCAGAGATTTCAAACTCTGGAATCAGAAAAGAAGACCAAGAAACATCACATTTATGCAGGTAATTTACATGTTTCCAATAGTTACTGACCTTCCAACAGAAACCCTCCAAGGAACTGATGTATTTTGCATATAACTAGAATTTATGCAACTGAAATTGACGTCACATCCAAAATCCAGGGTGAAGTGAAAGATCAGAATTTCAACACATTATAATTTAACTTAATTTGTTTCAAATCAGAGATGTAAAAAAAACTATTTATTCTTGCAAAGACTTGACTGCAGATAACAGCACTAGAATATTTTGTAAATCGTTTTGTAATCACTTGAAAATGATGGGCAGATCGTTTAAATAATGTAATCAGGCTGGCAAGTGTTTGCTTTTGGATCAGTTATGTAGGAAATATGTATTAGGACTGCAAATATTCACTGTGTGTGTATGGATAATAATCCTTCACACAGCACAGTTTGTGTGGAATCATGCACATCCTACATGAGGATTAATTACTTGCATTAAACCTTGAATGTCTGCTGTTATTTTAACTTCTTTTTGGTGCAGTTCCTTCAGTAAAAATGCAAACAAAAGTAATCTCTTTTTTCTGCCCCAGGATATATTTTTAATATTGTGGGCTGTGATATTTTCAGTTATGTAGGCGACCCAATATCTTGTCCAGTGACAGTGGACGGAAGAGATTTCCTACAGTGGCTCTTTCTGGCCAAATGAGAATTATTGCCCTGCCATTGTTGTAAATGAATCTTTGATTTCACTACACTTGGGACGAAATAAATCTTCTCCTAGATAAACACTTGTCTTTTTCAGTGCTAGAAGGGAGCAGACTTCGATCAATGATACAGTTTCTAAGTGGCTTCTGTCTAAACAATTCAACAATGCTGGTGAATTTGATAGAAAGCCTCTGTTATTCACTTATTATTCCTTGTGGCTTTTTAGTTGAATGTTTTTTTACCAAAACCCAAAGTGGGATTGCTAACAAAATGAAACAAGAATATCATAAAATGGGGAAGTGGAGATTAAGTGCAGATTAAGTACAGAATTCCTGTATTTTCCATATCGCTTCAATTAACCTGATATATAAAAAAAACAACTGCACACAGAGAAGGGTTTCAATATCTTGGTGCTTTTCCACACATCCATAATTATTTAAATACACTAGCCAGTCCCAAATCAACACCTAACTAAACAATATGTTGTGCAATTCATTGAGGCTGTCTCATTGTCCTTTCTCTGTGCCAATTCTTAATAAATCGGATGAAAAATATGTGCAACCTTTAAAATATCTATTGAGAAACTTCAGCAGTGTTCTTGGGATATGTGTGCTGGTTGGGCTATTCGCGAATTATTTTATGTCGATCAGTTTAGAAGATTAATTGGTTACATTCTAAAATGAAAGACATCGGTCATCATTTGATAATTCAATTTATAACTAGCATAGTTTGTAAAATCTATATAAATATACTGTGACTACACGATCAGGTCATAGGCTGGGAACCCTGTGGTGAGTAACTCACCTCCTGACTCCCCAAAGCCTCTCTGTCAGATACAAGACAGAAATCAGGCGTGTGATGGAATACTCCCCATTTGCCTGGAAGAGTGCAGTACCAACAATATTGTAGAGGTTTGACGGCACCCAGGACAAAGCAGCCAACTTGATTGGCGCCCCCATCCACCACCTTAAATATTCACTCCCTTCACCACCGGCACACAGTGGCAGCAGTGTGCGCCACATACTAGACGCTCTCCAGTAACTTATCATGCCTCCCTTCATAGCACCTTCCAAATCAACAATCTCTACCATCTGGAAAGGCAAAGGAAACTGGTTCATGGGAACTTGCAAATTCCCCTTCAAATCACACACTATCCTGACTTGGAACTATATCGCCGTTCCTTCACTGTCGCTGGATCAATTCCTCGAATTCACACCCGAACAACAAATACCGAGACCCCCACATGCATTGCTGCGGTTCAACGAGGTGGCTCATCAAGGATAACAAGCGATGGTCAGTAAATGCCAGCCTTCCAACAATCTTTTTATTCCAGGAGTAGATATATAAATTTTTTTAAACCAGCCAATCTTTCGCTGAATTTCACACAGGAAGTTATGATTAAGTGAAGTTCGGGCAGCACGGTGGCCTAGTGGTTAGCACAGCTGCCTCACGGCGCTGAGGTCCCAGATTCGATCCCGGCTCTGGGTCACTGTCCGTGTGGAGTTTGCACATTCTCCCCGTGTCTGCGTGAGTTTCGCCCCCACAATCCAAAAATGTGCAGAGTAGGTGGATTGGCAGCACTAAATTGCCCCTTAATTGGAAAAAATAATTGGGTAAGCTAATTTAATTTTTTTTTAAATGATTAAGTGACGTTCTTACACGGCAGGATTAAAGGGCAGGGAATAATTGGCTCACAAGAAATTCATCCCCATTTTAAAGTCAAATGCTCTATCTGTATATAGAACATAGAGTGCAGAAGGAGGCCATTCGGCCCATCGAGTCTGCACCGACCCACTTAAGCCCTCACTTCCACCCTATCCCCGTAACCCAATAACCCCTCTTAAACCTTTTGGATACTAAGGGAAATTTATCAAGGCCAATCCACTTATCCTGCATGTCTTTGGACTGCGGGAGGAAACCGGAGCACCCGGAGGAAACCCACGCAGACATGGGGGGGGAACGTGCAGACTCCACACAGACAGTGACCCAGCAGGGAATCGAACCTGGGACCTTGGCGCTGTGAAGCCACAGTGCTAGCCACTGTGCTACCGTGCTGCCCATGCTAAAGATAGTTCAATATAAATTGGGTGGCACAGTGGTTAGCACTGCTGCCTCACGGCACCGAGGACCTGGGTTCAATCCCAGCTCCGGGTCACTGTCCGTGTGGAGTTTGCACATTGTCCCATGTTTGCATGGGTCTCACCCCCACAACCCAAATATGTGCAGGCTAGGTGGATCGGCTAAATTTCTCCTTAATTGGAAAAAAAATTATTGTGTACTCTAAAATTTATTTTAAAAAGTAGTTCATTATCCTCTGTCCATGTTTCCAATGGGAAACGTGTCCCAATGTACACTCTGCTGCCAATGGTGGATGAGTAGCACCTCTGCTGGGCGAATGTTGAATTGCAGCCTGACAAAGCTCACATGAGCAGGTTTCATTTAAAATGGGGACATTGGAATTGTATTTGGAGAAATTCACATGTCGCCCCCCCCCCCCCCACCTCGCCCGTGCCCCTTTGTAACTGGGAGACACGTGGGACAATGTCTCTTTTTGCTTCTGTGTTGTCCACCCCCGCCACTCTACCGCCATCAGCTAATGGAGCAGAGAGCTCAAATAAAATGGGGAATTGACCAGGTCTGTCTCGCCTATATCGCCCGATAGATACGAGTGGGGCTATTCTTTTAGAAAAGAGAAAGTTGAGTTGAGATTTGATAGACGTGCCCAAAGACTTGAGGGGGCTGGAGAGTGACTCGGGGAAAACCTGTTCCCATTGGTGGAAGGATCGAGAACCAGAGGAGAGCAATTTAAGGTAATTGGCAAAAAAACCAACGCAACAAGATGAAAAAGTGGTTTGGATCTGGAATGCACTGCCTGGCTGTGGCAGGTTCAGTTGTGGTTTTAAAAGCATTGGATCATAGATATAGACTTTACAGTGCAGAAGGAGGCCATTTGGCCCATCGAGTCTGCACCGGCCCTTGGAAAGAGCATCCTACTTAAGCCCACACCTCTACCCAATCCCAGTAACCCTACCTAACCTTTTTGGACACTAAGGGACAATTTAGCATGGCCAATCCACCTAACCGGCACATCTTTGCACTGCGGGAGGAAACCGGAGCACCCGTAAAACAGAAAGTGGACTATAGGGAACAGGCAGTGTACTAATGAATGAAAATCGCTTATTGTCACGAGTAGGCTTCAATGAAGTTACTGTGAAAAGCCCCTAGTCACCACATTCCAGCACCTGTCCGGGGAGGCTGGTACGGGAATCGAACCGTGCTGCTGGCCTGCTTGGTCTGCTTTAAAAGCCATCGATTTAGCTTAGTGAGCTAAGCCAGCCCCTAGAACTAGCTGAGTTGCTCTGACAGAGAGCTAGCACAGATATGGTGGGCCAAATGGCCTCCTGTACTGTCACCACTCTATGATTCCCAATCTGTGATAAACTCTGCCTTTTTTGCCATTTACAGTGAAGGGGGCTATCGTTTCTCTCGTAAGTATTGTTCTGAATGACTGGGGAGTGACGCGAGGATGATTTTGGAAGTGGATGATTGAGAGACATTCACATTTTGTATCAACATGCCAGAAGTTTGAATAATTTATCTTTTTTGTGCTGAATACAGGATGAAGGTTCAGACTGATGGACAATGAAGTTGCTCCCCTGTCTGCCACTGCCAGTTATTACGCACTCCTACCTCAGCTAAGATGAAAGTTGATGTTAGTGATAACTAACTCCTGCAATATCAGCTCAGCTACAGAAGAATGTTCCCATCAAGGGTCCACGGACCGTCTCCAGCCACCAGGACGTCCCAAAGCACTTTACACACAACTTTTGAAGTGTAGTTGGTGTTATACTGTGGGGAAAACTGGAGCCAATTTATTTATTTATTTTAAATTTAGAGTTCCCAATTCATTTTTTCCAATTAAGAGGCAATTTAGCGTGGCCACTCCACCTACTCTGCACATCTTTGCGCTGTGGGGGTGAGATCCACGCAGACACGGGGAGAATGTGCAAACTCCACACGGACAGTGACCCAGAGCCGGGATCGAACCTGGGATCTCGGCGCCGTGAGGCAGCAGTGCTAACCACTGCGCCACCGGCTGCCCGCCATTTTATACACAGCAAGATCCCGCAGGCAGCAATGAGATAATGACTGGATCATCTATATCAATGATGTTGGTTTGTGGACCAATATTGATCAAGGACACCGTGAGGAAACCACCCAGTTCTTCTTTCAATTAATGGCATGTGATCTTTTGCATCCACCTTCGAGAACAGACAGGTCCTCAGTTTAACATTTCACCTGAAAGACGGTGTATCTGACGGTGCAGCACTCCCTGGTACTCAGTTGTAGACTCAGCCTCGGATTCTCTGGAATGGGTTTCGAACCCTCAACCTCCAGACTCAGAGACCTGTGTGCCGGGGCTGAACTCTGCGCCAGGTTCAAAGGAGCCTTGGTTCCCTTTTGAACTATGCTTTGTTTTCCCTCTTGTGCTCATTCTCCAAAGGCCAAAGCATGTTTCAAACACTCTGTATTCCCTTCATGATAATTCTGGGAAGAGTATAAGTGGAAAGCAATGTTAGATCACAGCTTCCTGTTTAAAATACATTTGATTAGTTTAACCCTTTGTCAGCAGATGATTTCCAGAGCCTTTTTCCAGTTTTCACAACAACCTGAAAGCTTCACGACCTTATTTACCGATTGCAGCAAAACATCCCCAGTGACTTTGGGATTTGCAGTTGTTTTGAACAAGAGAGGATAAGGAAAATGAATCTGGTAGCTAGGGATTTCTTTGTTTATCTCTCAACCCAGAGCGCCTGATTCTCTTGTGTTTAAAGAAATGTTTGTACCTTCAGAAGGTGTGCCCATTTATCCTTCCCCGTTTTGTTTGAACAAGCTGTAATTTGCAACAATCTTTTGTGTTTGGACTTTCCAGAGCTCCATCGCAGTGAGAGCGTTCAAGAGAAACAAGTGAAGGAAGCCAGGACAAAATGCAAAACCATTGCATCCCTCCTCACCTCTGCACCCAACCCTCACTCGAAGGGAGTTCTTATGTTTAAGAAGCGCCGTCAAAGGGCAAAGAAATACACCCTCGTTAGTTATGGAAGTGTAGACGAGGAAAAGCAGAATATCGATGAGGACGGAGAATTGATACCAACTAGTGAGTCTGAATTTGATGAAGAGATGTTTTCCGATGCAAAAAGCTTAACAAATCAATCAACAGGATCAGACTGGGATGGTTCTTATCTGGATATTGAGAAATCCCAAACTGAGCCCCAGGGTTTAACTGAAAGTAAAGGGAAGGGCGTAATGCTGTTTGAACATCAGAGACAACGAGCAGGGGAGTACACGGTGGAGGATACTGCTGTTCAGAGACAACGCAATCTGCAAAAAAAAACCAAGTCAGAGAGTGAAGTGAGGAACTACAGCCTGATGAATGGTGAGGGAGCCTGGCCTCGGAATTCAGGTGTGTACGGTGGGTCCCCTGTGTCTGATATGTTAAACAGCTATGCAGAAATGAACCTGTCTCCGAGAGTGAATGTAGAGCCCAGTGTACCGGGGACGAGACCGAGTGAACAGCATCATTCACAGCACCTTGTACAAGGTCCCTCCTTCCTGTCCGGTGTCACAAACAGAACTGCAAGACCATTTACTCCAGGGTTTCAGCAAAGTCAGGCAACTCCAACATACTCTGTCTCTGCTCCAGTTTTATTCAGGAAAACTGCAGCTTCTGCAATGTCTTGGGAACAAGGTACTGAGAGAAACAAACCTGCAACGCCTTGCTCACCTCCATCAGAGGTAGTCTGTCAGCCAACTGTGAATCCTGTGACTCAATCTGTGACAGCAAAGAAAGCTGTAGCTCGAAAGAGAATGGGGACTCCTTATTCATCAGTGCCCGGTGTGATGTCACCACCACCCGACGTGATGTCACTGCCCTCCAGTGTGATGTCACCGCCATCCAGTGTAATGTCACCGCCACCCGGTGTGATGTCACCGCCACCCGGCATGATGTCACCGTCACCCGGCATAATGTCACCACCGTCCGGTGTGATGTCACCGCCACCCGGCGTGATGTCACTGCCCTCCAGTGTGATGTCACCGCCACCCGGCATAATGTCACCACCGTCCGGTGTGATGTCACCGCCACCCGGCGTGATGTCACCGCCACCCGGCGTGATGTCACCGCCACCCGGCGTGATGTCACCTCCACACGCAGTGATGTCACCTCCACATGCCGTGATGTCACCGCCACCCGGCGTGATGTCACCTCCACACGCAGTGATGTCACCTCCACACGCCGTGATGTCACCGCCACCCGGCGTGATGTCACCTCCACACGCAGTGATGTCACCTCCACACGCCGTGATGTCACATCCATCCGCCGTGATGTCACCACCACCCGGCATGATGTCACCGCCGTCCACCGTGATGTCACCACCGCTCGCCGTGATGCCATCGCCACCTACTTTGATGTCACCGCCACCTGCCGTGATGTCACCGCCGCCCACCGTGGTGCCGCCACCGCTCGCCGTGATGTCACGGCCGCCCACTGTGATGTCACCTCCATCCGCCGTTATGTCATCACCGCCTGCAGTAATGTCCCCGCCACCCGCCATGATGTCACCACACAGAGCAGCAGCGCGTTCACTGTCTCTAATGAATCCTTACTCGCCGCCTTTAGCTCCAGTCACTAGCACTGCTAAGTTCCATGTTTCTCCAGCATTGCCCCTACAAAAAGAAACTGAGGCCACTACTGCTACTCGTGCCAACACTCAGGCTCCCTCCATTGGGAGCACCTCATCAACAGCTTGGTCAGCCAATCAGCAATCTGAGAACCTGGCTACAAGAGAACAAAGAATTTCAGTCCCAGCCTCTAAAACAGGCATCTTGCAGGAAGCTCGCAGAAGGAGCACGAGGAAGCCAATGTTCACAAAGACAGAACAGGTCAAAACTTCACCAAACCCTGAACTTCTTTCTTTGGTACAAAACTTAGATGAAAAGAAGCCAGACCATTTTGGGGCTGGATTTGAGTCAGGTCCTGAAGAAGACTTTTTGAGTCTTGGTGCCGAAGCTTCGAATTTTATGCAATCCCAGGCACGCAGGCAAAAGTTCCCTCCTCCTGTTGCACCGAAACCTTCCTTAAAAACCCAGTTCATTGACAATGGTTCTCCTCTTGTGAATGGAAACACCGCACCAGGAACACTCCAGCTGAAAGGAAAGGGGGCAGATCTCTTTGCTAAAAGACAAAGCCGTATGGATAAGTTTATTGTGGATTCAGTGCCCACGTATACTTCACAGGCAAGAGGACCATCTCCCACTCCTTCACTGCCCTCAACATGGAAATATTCTCCTAATATCAGGGCTCCACCTCCTATTGGTTATAACCCCATGTATTCACCATCCTATCCACCAGCAGCCTGTAAATCCCAAGGAATAACATCAGCCACCAAGACGGAAAGAAAGTGGAAACCAGGAGGAAACCAAAAGGTGGGAATACAAGCCATTGATTTCATGAGGCACCAGCCATATCAATTAAACCCAGCAATGTTCAGTTTCAATGAATCCAACTTGGGAACACAGAGCTTACAAAAAAGTACCCCGTCCAGACAACCTGGCCAACAATCCTTTATCTCGACGAAACACGTCCCTGTGAAGACAACAAGAGCTTGTGAGATACAACGCTTTTCAACCCCATTGCCTACCATGACTCCCACTGTCATTGCCCCAAGATCAGCTACGACACTTGCTGAACCGGTGTGGATGTCGGCACCTCCCTCTCCACCACCAGCACCAGTCAAAATATCCACTGTCAACTTTCCAGCACCTGTGGCTTCCAAACAAAACAGGAAGACACGAGAAGGAAGCCAGGAGGTAACCTCTGAACCTAAAGCGCTTCACTTCTCATCGAAGGAAGACATTCAAATGCAAAAGAAAACATTGCATCATGTCCCCAGACCGAGATTCTCAGCTGTAAGAGGTGGAATGAATCCTCACACATGGAGACCTGGCTCATTCTAAGAATAAAATATGTTTACATCCATCTTGATTCTTAGTGAACAGTTGAAGATTCTTGGACATAAAGATGACTTTATACCTTAAAAGGATTGAAATAGCTTGTATTTATGTGGCATTATTCATGACCTCAGGATGCCCAAAGTGCCTTACAGACAATGAAGCACTATTTGAATTGTAGTCACCGTCTTCAGAGAAGAAACATGGTAACCAATTAGTGCACAGCAAGCTCCCACAAACAGCACTAGAATAAATGACAAGATCAGCAGTTTTAGGTGTTGATTGAGGGATAAATCTTGGCCAGGACTTTGGGTCAATTCCCCTGCTTCTTTGATTAGTGCCATGGGATGTTTTATAGAAGAAGGCTTTGCTTTAATGCCTCATCTGAAGGACAACACTTCCAGCCTCCAGTACAGCCAGGAACAACAGCCTGGATTCAGTGCTCAAGTTTCCTGAAGTGAGACCTGAATCCACAATCTTGTGTGTTGGATGCAAGAGTACTACCCACTGAGACACAGCTAACACCAAGGAAATGTAGTAGTAAATTTGAGCACTTCATTCATAAACAGGAAGTCTTACAAAGAGCTTGTCTGTATGTTACTGGGTCATGGAGATTGGCTTGGCACAGTTACTTTTTTTTTGCATTACATGTAGTACCTCGTTTTCTAAAATACATTGGAATGAGTTGATGCAATGTTGAGGTCTCCCAATGCATTGTAATTATTCATTAGAATCTACTGCAGGTTCCTGATTAATAAAAGATTCCCATCTAGAGTTGAACAGAATTGACCATGACACAAACAGTGACATAATCCTTCCCATAACATTTCAGTGGTCGGACAGGAAGTACATCCTTCTGCTTTGCTATTGGCTGGATTGCTACCTAACATCACAGCGTTGCTTTCCCTTCTGTTTAAAATTGCAGCAGGTGCGATTTTCTGGCTCTTCCTTCCAGCAGGAATTTCCACTCCCAACAAAGTCGACTCCCCACCACGGCACCTTCCCTGCGGCAGGACTGGCCAGCTACGCAAAAGGACCTTAACATCAGTTCCCTGCTGCTGCTGGAAAACACGCCGAGAAGGGGTGGGGGGAGTCGCCCACACAATCCATGAGTCTATTGTGTGACATGTATTAAATATTTATATATACTTTTGAATTTGGGCGGTACAGTGGCATACTGGTTAGCACTGCTGCCTCACAGCATTGGGGACACAGGTTCGATCCCGGCTCTGGGTCACTGTCCGTGTGGAGTTTGCACACTCTCCCCGTGTCTGCCTGGGTTTTACCCCCACAACCCAAAGATGTGCAGGGTAGGTGGATTGGCCACGATAAATTGCACCTTGCCAAAGCCACGCAAAAGGACTTGGTTGCCCCCTGGTTTCAGCCCACATTCAAATGTTTCAATCTATGAATGATGAGTGATTACACTCATCATTCTAGGCCCTGAGCAATAGCATTGGTTTGTTAGTTATGTCATATAGCATGTTGAAGTGGTGACAGTGATTTGTTGAAAAATAATCGTAATCTCTTGTAGACCCAAAACAAAATGAGGATATGATGTGGCAATGCCGGCAGTGGACTGTGGGTGAGCACAGTAAGAAGGCTTACAACACCACGTTAAAGTCCAACAGGTTTATTTGTAACCACTAGCTTTCGGAGCCTGATGAAGGATCTGCGCTCCGAAAGCTAGCGATTCGAAACAAACCTGTTGGACTTTAACCTGGTGTTGTAAGACTTCTTAAAATGAGGACAGACTAATGACCAAAGTTGGTATCTGGAAACACTGAATTCTGTTTCCTTGGGGAGGGTGTTTCTATTGCGAGGCAAAAACATCCATTATTCTGAGCACTACTTGGAGCTCTGATGGTTTGTCCATTTACACCCGTGTTTCCAATTTCTAATCTTAATAATAATCTTTATTGTCACAAGTAGGCTGACATTAACACTGCAATAAAGTTACTGTGAAATGCCCCTAGTCGCCATACTCTGGCGCCTGTTCGGGTACACAGAGGGGGAATTCAGAATGTCCAAATTACCTAACAAGCACGTCTTTCGGGACTTGTGGGAAGAAACCAGAGGAAACCCACGCAGACACGGGGTGAATATGCAAACTCAACACAGTGACAGTGACCCAAGCCGGGAATCGAACCTGGGACTCTAGACCTGTGAAGCAACAGTGCTAACCACTGTGCTACCATGCCACCCGTAAGTTGAAGTGGGGAATGTGGGCATCAATTCCACTACCTCCTACATACAAAGCAAGCGTTCTACCATTTGAGCTAATTCCCCAGTCAATCTTTCACTTGAGTAGCCAAAATGGGGGGAAAAACATTACTGTGTTAGCATCATCCTTTACAAGTAGAGTTGAACATATATATATTAATTGCATGAATGACATTTAGTGCTGACTACTTCATTATTTTAGCATGGGCGGGATGCCCATTGTGGCCAATGCTGTCTCATTGGAGCGAAGACCAACATTGGACTCTTTCTTGATCACCTGAGCAGATCTAACATTGAGCTGGTTAAACTCCCCCATGGCAAAGCACAGAAGTCACTCAGTGTGTAAAGTGTTTTGAGGCATTTCAGTGGGAAAAAATGCTAGTATAATACAAGTGTGTTAATTATTAAAACCAAATTATTTGTGCTGGATTATCGACAGGGGTGACCTTTGTTTTGTTCAATAACTGAAATTCAATTGCAGATTTTTTAGAAGATGATTAACTGTCTCTTAAAAACCTCTGCTTTCTGAGAAGTTGAAAGTACAATATGTGCCATTCGAGAACGAGTGAGAAAAATTGATGATTGTGTACTTTTGATGTTCCTGGTGTTAACAATTAAGATGAACAAGGAATTTGTGGATACAATGTGAGGTAATTAGTGACAATGGACAGAGAGAGTGGGATTGCTGGAAATGTCAGGAAGTTGAATCAGAAGAGTGGTTTCTGTAAGTGGCGAAGGAAGCAGAGTAAATGGAGCTAAGGGTGACCTCAATGATCTGTGCTGGTTTAAGCTATAATGTCTAATATTGTACGGGTAAATATTTTGCAATATTTTCTTCACAATATGGTTATGAGCTACTGACCAATCACTGAGCTCCTGGAGAATCATTAACCTTTAATAGTGAAAATCTTTACTTTTATTTGAAGATTCGCACAAAACTCCCAAGTGCCTCAATAATTAATGTTTCCTAAATATTAGTCTATCTGTTTTAGCCAAATATTTAGGTTTTTGCACTGTAAGTGCCAATATGACTTGCAATACTGATCCAAACTGAAGAGTTTCATTTTTTTTTGGGTGTGTAAAGCTGGTAAAGTTTGTAAACCCTAACTCTGATAATATTCACCCCTTCATCACCACAATCCTGAGCAAACTGAACTCAGGAGATTAACACGTGTTTTTTATTTGCGTAGCTCGTCCACTTTGCACACTGGGCCCACGCATAAAACCATCAACAATAGACAGACAATAACAATTTTACCAAACGATAAAGGAATTGTAATTCAAGAACAAAATACTCCAGATGCTGCAAATCTGGAATAAAATCAGTGAACGCTGAGAATATTCAGCAGATCTAACAGCATCGATAGAGAAAGAAAACAAGTTAATGTTTCAGGTTAATAGCTGTCTCTCAAACAGACTCTGTGATGAAGGTACAGGTGAATGGCGATCAGGGAAAAACATTAACTCAGTTTCTCGCCCCACGGATTCTGACTGTTTCTAGCATTTTCTGTTTTTAATTGGCAGGAATTATTGGGTATAAACCCCACTGCAGCCAGCGAGAGTTGAGTGTTGTTATGGGGGTGCCTTTCATGTCACAGATTGCTAATGAAAGGGGGGATTTGCAAACCGTTTTTCATAGGCTAAAGGACACATCAGACCAGCGTGGGTACAATAAACAAAGCAATCTGGCTTTGCACTTTACCAAAAGGTGATAGACGTGCCTTGTTTCTAATAGATGTAGCGTTACTTATTTTTTTTGAAAACTATATGCGTTTATAAGAGTTTCAATGTTTAAACTGTGTTATGTATGCTGATGTAAAATAATAAAATGTGATTAATTGATACAAATTGTGGGCTGTTCAACGAATGAAATTTGATTAACAGATACATGGAGGGACATAAATGTGTCTCTGGGACAGACTTAGTGATGGGAGTTAATGTGAGTCGCTAGATTCCTACTTAAGGCTGGTTTAGCTCAGTCGGCTGGACAGCTGGTTTGTGATGCAGAGCAAGGCCAGCAGCGTGGGTTCAATTCTCATACTAGCAGAGGTTATGAAGACCCCACCTTCTCAACCCTGCCCCTTGCCTGAGGTGTGGTGATCCTCAGGTTAAATCACTACCAGTCAGCTCTCCCCTTAAAGGGGGAAGCAGCCTATGGTCATCTGGGACGAGGGTGAATTTAGTTAAGGAGCAGGATTAATGCCTGTTAAGGAGTTATGTTTTATTGAGACTCTGATTCACAGTTTTGTACAATACCATACACTGTAATCTCCCCCACAGCAGGTTGTCCAAGCCTCCGGGATAGGCCTGGAGTCTTGAGGAATTGAAGATGAATCCCTTGGACCCTACTGCAAACATTTCCGGAGAGAAACATTCATGAGGGCATTAAAATATTGTGTGCTCGTTTTCTTTTCTTTGAGAAGTTATGTTTGTTGGTCAGAAAGTGTGGGAGGAAAGGCAGTTTCACCAAGGTGGGCATTAGAAGGTCAGGTGGTAGTGGCGCAGTGGTTAGCATTGCAGTCTCACAGCATCAGGGACCCGGGTTCGATTCCCGGCTTGGGTCACTGCCTGTGCGGAGTCTGCATTTTCTCCCCGTGTCTGCGTGGGTTTCCTCCCCCGGAGGGGGCTCCGCTTTCCTCCCACAGTCCAAACATGTGCAGGTTAGGTGGCTTGCATGTGTTAAATTGCCCCTTGGGGTGAGGTTACAGGGTGGGGGATTGGGCCTGGTGGTCTTTCAAAGGGCTGGTGCAGACTCGATGGCTGAATGGCCTCTTTCTGTACTAACAGGATTTTATGGCACCTTCAGGAATAAGTCCAACCATAGTCGCTGACCCTATCCAATAACTTTCCTTCAAGTAAGGTTGTTTTATTCATTCTTTGGATGTAGGTGTTACTGGTCTAGCCTGAATTTATTGCCCTCTGCTTGTTGCCCCAAGTAGGTGGTAGTGGGCTTTTCAATCCACTTTCACAGTTTGGTACAATCTTTGGTATCCTTACGGGATAATTTTAGAGAGTAATTAATGTTCACGTTAGTGCAGGACTGAAGTCACATCCAGGCCTTTATTAAACTTTCTGATTCCTTCATTGTTCCTTTTAGATAGAACATAGAACAGTACAGCACAGAACAGGCCCTTCGGCCCTCAATGTTGTGCCGAGCCATGATCACCCTACTCAAACCCACGTATCCACCCTATACCCGTAACCCAACAACCCCCCCCCTTAACCTTACTTTTTAGGACACTACGGGCAATTTAGCATGGCCAATCCACCTAACCCGCACATCTTTGGACTGTGGGAGGAAACCGGAGCACCCGGAGGAAACCCACGCACACAGGGGGAGGACGTGCAGACTCCACACAGACAGTGACCCAGCCGGGAATCGAACCTGGGACCCTGGAGCTGTGAAGCATTGATGCTAACCACCATGCTACCCTGCTGCCCCCAAACTTTTACTCCTTTTAGTCCTGTACTCAGAAAATATTTGTTATTCTCCAATACGTTTCTCACAATTTAAATTCTCCAGCTGTCCTGGTGGGATTTGAATTGATGTTCTCTGGGTTACAGGTCCAGCACCATAACCACTATATTACCACCTTATCAATCACGTGAGGGTGCAGGGCAGGGCCCTAACACACAAATCGTGGATGGAGTCTGCATGCAGCAGATCGCTGCTTTTCATTGTCCGTTCTTGCTTTTCTTAGTCAGTCCTGCCAGTTAGGAGGCGAGTGCGAGGCCTATTCAAGGTTCTCTGAACAACTGCCTGAGGGAGGTGAGGTCAGCAGACATCCCTGACACAACCACTCCATCATCTCTCAGCAACTGGCATCATTTCTCTTGGCAGGGAGCAAGGCGAAGACAGAAATAAAAGTAACTCCTCCAAGGGGCGGAATAAAATAAAATGAGGAGCAAGGCACGGAGGGAACTGGAATCTATTTACGAAGAAGGCAGGCCATCAACTGGGCAGCTGTAACAAACGCCGTCACAGGCTGCAGGCTGATTGTGGAGTTGGATGAGCAGGTCATTCTCACCCTGGGCAGTCGGAGCTTTAAGTGTCAATTATATTGGCAGTGCCCCATGAGGCAGTGTACTGTGCAACACATTGCTGAGTGCTGTGACTATGCACTGAGTGACACGGCACCGTGTGAAAACACCATGTGACCCGGCACCGTATGACATGGCATTGTGTGTCATGGCACTGTGTGGCCTGGCCCCGTGTGAAAACACCATTCAACATGGCACCATATGATAGAATGCCATATGTGTGCAGAGTGCTCATTTTTGCTGCAGTGTGACCCTGTACATGGGACCCTGCCCCATGGGACCCTGCCCCATGGGACTCTGCAGCAGCCCAGCTATGTTCGGTAGTGAGCCCCTGGATTTTGACTCCACGACAGTGCACGAACGGCAATATTATTCCAACTCAAGAGGGTCAACCGCTTCAAGGGGAACATACAGGAGGTGGTGTTCCTGTGCATCTGCTGCCCTTGTCCTTCCAAATTGTAGAAGTCGTGGATTTAGAAGGCGTTGTCAAACAAGGCTCGTTGAGTTACTGCTGTGCATCTTATAAATGTTGCCCACTGCTGCTACTGTGCGCCAATGGGGGAGGGAGTGAATATTGTAGATGGGAGCTGGGGTGTCAATCAAGCGGGCTGCTTTGGCCTGGATGGTGCTGAGCCTCACAAATGTGGTTGGAGCTCCACTCCTCGAGGCAAATGGAGAATATTTCATTAAACTCCTAACTTGTGCTTGTAGACGTTAGACAGAATTTGGGGAGCCAGGAGGCAAGATTCTCTTCACAGGACTTCCAGTCTGCGACTTGCTCTTTTAGCCACAGTAGTTATATGGCTAGTCTAGTTTATTTTCTGGTCTATGTATCCCCGAGGATGTTAATAGTGGGGATTCAGCGATGACAATACCACTGAATGTAATGGGGAAATGGTCAGATTGCTCGAGATGGACATTGCCTGCCACTTGTGTGGTGTGAAAGTTACTTGCCACTTGTCAGCCTGCCTGGATATTGTCCAGGTCTTGTTGCATTTGGACACAGACTGCTTCATTATCTGAGGAGTCGCAAATGGTGTTGAACATTGCGAAAGCTTCCCCCCTTTTGATCTTATGATGCAAATTATGTAATTGATGAAAGAGTGAAGATGGTTAGGTCTAAGACGCTACCCTGATGAACTCCTGCAGCTTACTGCCCTCCAACAACCATCTTCCTTTGTGCCAACCAGCTCCACCCAGTGGAGAGTCCCCCCCACCCCCCCCCCCCCCCCCCCCCCCCCCCGATTCCCATTGACTCCAGTTTTCCTGGGGCTGCTCGGTGTCACACTTCGTTAAATGCTGCCTTGATATCAAGGGCATTCAAGTATTTTGTCCATGTTTGGAGGAACACTGTAATGCGGTCATGGGCTGAGTGACCCTGGCCGATCCCAAAATGAGCGTCAGTGAGCAGGTTATTGCTAAGCAAGTGCTGTTTGATAGAACTGTTGGTGTCCTCTTCCTTCACTTTACTGATGATCCACAGCACAGCAAAGTGGTGTAATTGGCCGAGTTGGATTTGTTTTGCTTTGTGTACACCGGAATTTCCTGGGTAACTTCCCACATTGCTGGGTAGATGCCAGTGTTGTAGCTGTACTGGAACAGCTTGGCGAGGGGTGTGGTCAAGCTCTTCCAAAGTATGGTTTTGAATATATAGAGCGAGAGGGAACTGCTTTAAAATGATCTTTCCCTTAGGCTGAGGTGAAGGAGGGGCAGCACAGATAACAGTGAGAAAATTATTTGATGGCTCTGACAAAGAGCAGGCATGAGCATCATGGCGGAGCAGGTGCGAGGGCCAAATGGCCTACTTTGGCTCCTATTTCCAATGATGGACAATATATCCTTTTTTGTGCCATATCATTCTACAAGAGCAGGAGTATTGCATTAAAGTGTTTCATTGTTTCTCAGTTGAAGATGTGTACAACTGCTGTACTCTTTTAACATCACAAAATCAAAATGTTATGCACAGCCTGTTAAGAATCCTGCTGATGTGACCTTCAAGGGTGGCTCAAAACCCCGAAGGATATCTTGAAACACTGGTCCTCAATGCTGTATTTATGTTTGGAATAAAGTGAGGACCTTTGTACAAACCAATGAAGAACCAGTTCAGTAATTGTATAAACAATTAATAAAGAATATTTCTAAAGTAGAAATTAGAATACACAACAAAAGACTAATATGCATCAAGGCACATATGTATATGTATAACCAAACACACTGTGCATTCTGAAGTTACCTCTTGTTCCCAATATATGCCCACATTTCCTGAACTTACTGAGACACCCCTTTTCTCAAACAACATCTAATTTTAATAACTCTATAGGTCAAATCCAGCTAATAGTTACCACACAATACCTCTTAGGTGATCAAATCTGGGAAAGTGTCTCCTCCTGGTTCAATGAAGGCAGGAAACTACGTTGTTTAGGGGAGACTATCTGCAATCTTTTGTTGTTCTAAACATTAGCTAGAACTGGCCTCCATGGCTCAGATCATAGTTGGAACTGCTTGTGTGGCTGTTGGATGAAGACTAGCCTACATCTTCAATGAGGGGCCCAACGGTTGTGTTGTTCAATCTCTCTGTGGATTCTGCTGACTACCTTGTTCAAATTCCTTGTCTTTAGAAGTTACTATTTGTATTACCTCACTGATCTGTTATGGCCATTCACACCTCAATGTCTCTAAGCTCCTGCTAATCTTGTTAGTTGGAAATTGCACCCATTTTTCCTCTATGTCTGCTAATCTTGTTACTTGTTTGTATTTTATTTTCATCTCAAATTCACTGTTAATCTTGTTAACTTCCCACATTCTTGACAAGTCACCTCCAAAACGTAATTACAGACTTAAATTATCAAAGTGTCCTGCTATAACATCTTTGATAATAGTTTCTACCATTTTCCCTATAGTAGGTTAAGCTAACTGGCCTGTAGTTTCCTGCTTTCTGTCTCCCTCCCTATTTTCAAATCTAATGGAACCTTCCCTGAATCCAGTAAATTCTGGAAAATTGAAACGAATGTACCAACTATCTCACAAATCGCTGCTTTTAAGATCCTGGGAATCCATCAGGATTCAGGGATTTGTCAACCCACAGTTGCAACAACCCTCTCAATTCCATTTCCCTGTTGATTGTATTTCCTTGAGTTCCTCCCTGCCTTCCAACGCCTGATTTATAGCATTTCTGGAATGTTACTTATATTCTAGTGAAGACTGATGCAAACTACTAGTAAAATTCACCAGCCATCCCCCTGTTTTCCATGATGTGGAGATGCCGGCGTTGGACTGGGGTGAGCACAGTAAGAAGTCTTACAACACCAGGTTAAAGTCCAACATGTTTGTTTCAAACACTAGCTTTTGGAGCAGTGAGGAAGGAGCAGTGCTCCGAAAGCTAGTGTTTGAAACAAACATGTTGGACTTGAACCTGGTGTTGTAAGACTTCTTACTATTCTTGTTTTCCATGATTAACTCCCCAGACTCACCTCAGATGCTCACTTTGTTAAACCTTTTCTTTGAAGTCTTTAGAGAAACTCTTACTATCTGTCTTTGTTTCTAGCTAGCTTTTGCTCATACTCTTAATTTTTCCCTCCTTAATAATCTTTTCGTAATTACTTGCTGCATTTTATTTTCTGTCCAATATTCTGACCTGCCACACAACATTGCACAATGTTAAGCTTTTTCTTTAAGTTTGATTCTTTTTTATTTAACTATGGATGGTGGAATTTTTCTTTCTCATTCTGCGTATTCTGAAAATCCCCTCAAATATCTGCCACGGCATCGCTATCGACATATTAACCTAAATTGCCAATTGACTTTCGCTCATTCTGTTTTCATGCCCTTATCGCCCTGACTTAATTCTAAAATACTAGTCTCAGACCCACTCTTCTGACTCTCAAACCAAATGTTAAATTCAATCATATTATGATCACTGCTGCCGAGGGATGCCTTCGCTATGAGGTCATTAACTTTTCTTATCTCATTGCACAATACCAGGTCTAGTATAACCAGCTCCATGATTGGCTCCAGAATGTGCTGATCTAAGAAATTATCCTAAAAACATTCTATGAATTCTGAGTCACGTACTCATCTCTAATTTATGTACCCTATGGCAATTTGCACATGGCTCAGGTAATAATCAACAGATTATAACCTGTGAGGTTTTCTGCAGAGAACAGTGTCAATCCCTCTCACTATACTCTCCTCTGCTACCACCGCATTCCTTTTTGCTCCCCCCACTTCAATGGCTTCCTGTACCGTGGCGCCGTGGTCATTTTCCTCCTCCGCCTTGCAGCCCCCACTCTCATCCAAACAAGCTGAGAGAACCTCCTAACCCTTGGATAATTGCAGAGGCTGACACTCCTGCTCTCTGGCTCTCCGAAAAGAATGGAAGTTGATTTGTTCTTAACACAGGAACTGACAATGGGCTATGGTTACTCTGCTCATGCACTTTGTTACATCACCCTAGGCTGGTGTGCGGTCAATTTCAGCCCCACTTGACCCGGAGTCGCAACACAAGTGAGTTAACTAATAATTCTTATAAAACTACCATAAGTCTTTGATCCTTGGCTGTGCAATAATTGCCCTCACCAGGTTTGTAAATCTAAATGTAAACTGTTTATTTAACAAGAATGACTATAATGAAATATGCAGCAAAACAACTAATGAACTATTATCTAATTCCTAATTCCCCACTTTAAATTGCCCCCACCCTTTACACACACCCCCCCCCCCACACACACACACACACCCCACACACACACACACCTACACCCCCCCCACACACCCCCACACACAGCCCCCCCCACACACCCCCCCACACACACCCCGCACACACACCCACCTACACCCCTCCCACACACAAACACACCACACACACACACCCCACACACACCCCACACACACACACCCACCTACACCCCCCACACACCCCCACACACAGCCCCCCCCCACACACCCCCACACACACACACCCGCACACACACACCCACCTACACCCCCCCACACACACACACACCCCACACACACACACACACAACCCACACACACACACCCACCTACACCCCCCCACACACCCCCACACACAGCCCCCCCCACACACACCCACACACACACACACCCGCACACACACACCCACACACACACACACCCCACACACACATACACACACACCACACACACACCCACCTACACCCCCCCCACACACACAACACACACACACACCCTACACACACACACCCACCTACACCCCCCCACACACACACCCCCCCCCCACACACACACACACCCTACACACACACACCCACCTACACCCCCCCCCCCACACACCCCCACACACAGCCCCCCCCACACACACCCCCACACACACACACACCCGCACACACACACCCACCTACACCCCCCCCACACACACACACACCCCACACACACATACACACACACCACACACACCTACACCCCCCCCCACACACACCACACACACACACACCCTACACACACACACCCACCTACACCCCCCCCACACACACCCCCCCCACACACACACACCACACACACACACACCCTACACACACACACCCACCTACACCCCCCACACACACACATACCCCATACACACACACACACACACCCGCCTACACCCCCCCACACACACCCCACACACACACACACACCCACCTACACCCCCCACACACACACCACACACACACACACCACACACACCTACACCCCCCCCACACACCCGCCCCCACACACACACACCACACACACACACACACCCCACACACACACATCACACACACACATACCCTACACACACACACACCCACAAGCCCCCCACACACACACACCAGACACCCTACACACACACACCCAATCACAACCCCCCCCACACACACACCCCCCACACACACACACCACACACACACACCTACACCCCCCACACACCCGCCCCCACACACACACACCACACACACATACACCCCCACACACACATCACACACACACACCCACCCACAACCCCCCACACACACACACACACCACACACACACACACACACACACCCTACACACACACACACACCCACAACCCCCCCACACACACACACCCCACACACACACACACCCAGACACACACACAAAAACACACACACAGACACCCACACACACAGATACACACACACACACCCCACACACACACACCCGCACACACACACACACCCCACACACACACACCCACCCACACCCCCCCACACACACACACACCCACACCCACACCCCACACACACACACCCCCACACACACACCCCCACACACACATACATTCCACACACACAGACACACACACAACAGACAGACACACACACACACACAGACACGCACACACACCCACACACACACCCGCACACACAGAGACACACACACATACAGACTCACACACAGGCACGCACACACACACAAACACACACATACAGACACTCAAGCACACACAGACTCACCCACACACACAGAGACACACACACGCACACACGCTGACACGCACACACACCCACACAGACACCCACACCCACACACACACAGACACCCACACACACATACACGCACAGACACACACTAGCACACAGACACATACACACCCACAGACACACACACATACAGACACACACACACACCCACACACACACAGAAACACCCACAAACACGCACACACAGACACACACACTGACATGCACACACACACCCACACACAGACACCCACATACCCCTCCTACACACACACACCCACCTAGACACACATACACAAAAACACATACACAGACACCCACACACACACAGACACGCGCACACAGCCACACACGCACACCCCCACACACACATGCACGCACAGACACACACATACAGACACACACACACACAGACACCCACAGACACCCACACACACAGACACACACAAGTCAGCCAAACACTGAGCAGCAGAAAGGGTTAAAAAAAGCATAAGGAAAAAAAGAAACTTTGTTCCAGATGGTAGTTTTTAGCACCTTGCTCCTCTTCAAACCTTTTCGTTCGGTTTAAGGTTTTATTGTAGATTTATTCAGACCTCTGTAATTTCAGAAATACAGCACTAACAGTCTTTCTGTGAAGTGAGATACCAGGTTCTGACCTTTGTTTGCAGCCTGCAATGGTTTTCCTGCAGATTCATTCATTCAGATTCTCTGCAAGTTCAGAAATAAGCAGTCACAGCTTTGCTGGAGAAAACACGGAGGAGAGAAAATAGCAGGACCTCATCTCTGTGCTGCCAGAGTCAAACTGGAATTCCTTGGGACTCCGAAAATCATTCCACTTGGATAGGGTCCAATCACCACCTGTTACTGGGCAGAGTACAGCCTCTTGAGCCAATTCATTGTCCACCAATCAATCAAATTGTGTCCATCTCCATCTCCCTGGTGCCGGCAAGTCTGAAGCTCCTGTTTAAACCAACAGAGACTAGCAAAGTGTTCTCTCCTGCAACTTCTGAACTCTGCCTTAAAGATGCACGTCCATTAATTATCCATTTATCAAAAATAATAACGGCAAAATAAATGAAAGGGAAAATAAAGGAATAAACAGGAAGGATCCTTGCACGGGTTCCACCAAGGGGTGGCACAGTGGTTAGCACTGCTGTCCCACAGCACCACGAATCCGGTTTCAATTCTGACCTTAGGTGAGTGTATGTGTGGAGTTTGCATTTTCCCCATGCCTGCGTTGGTTTCCTCTGGGTGCTCCGGTTTTCCCCCCAATCCAAGGATGTGCGGGTTAGGCAGATTGGCCATGCTAAATTGCCCCTTGGTGTCAAAAAAATGTTAAGTGGGGTTACTGGGTTACGGGGATAGGGTCGGGAAGTGGGCCTAGGTAGGGTGCTCTTTCCAAAGGTCGGTGCAGACCTGATGGGCCAAATGGCCTCCTTCTGCACTGTAGAGATTTTATGATTCTATGATTATATAACAGCGCCATTAGTTCTTATCTTTGAAGTCAGAAAAGGGACTGATTCAAAGAGGAGCTGGAACAAAGAACAAAGAAAATTACAGCACAGGAACAGGCCCTTTGGCCCTCCAGGCCGATCCATATCCTTTATCTAAACCTGTCGTCTATTTTCCAAGGATCTACTTCCCTCTGTTTCCCGCCCGTTCATATACCCGTCTAGATGCATCTTAAATGATGCTATCGTGCCCGCCTCAACCACCTCCGCTGGCAAAGCATTCCGGGCACCCACCACCCTCTGCGTAAACAACTTGCTACGCACATCTCCCTTAAGCTTTCCCCCTCTCACCTTGAAATCGTGACCCCCCTTGTAATTGACACCCCCACTCTTGGAAAAAGCTTGTTGCGCTCCACCCTGTCCGTACCTCTCATAATATTTTAGATCTCAATCAGGTCCCCCCTCAACCTCCGTCTTTCCAACGAAAAGAATCCTAATCTACTCAACCTTTCTTCAAAGCTAGCACCCTCCATACCAGGCAACATCCTGGTGAACCTTCTCCGCACCCTCTCTAAAGCATCCACATCCTTCTGGTAATGTGGCGACCAGAACTGCGATAGATCCCATCCGGACCTGGGGACTTGGCCACCTTAATGCCTTTTAGAATACCCAAAACTTCCCCCTTCCTTACGCTGACTTGACCTAGAGTATTTAAACATCCATCCCTAACCTCAACATCCGTCATGTCCCTCTCTTTGGTGAACACGGATGCAAAGTACTCATTCAGAATCTCACCCATTTCCTCTGACTCCACGCATAAATTCCCTCTTTTGTCTTTGAATGGGCCAATCCTTTCTCTAGTTATCCTCTTGCTTCTTATATACGAATAAAAGGCTTTGGGATTTTCCTTAACCCTGTTAGCCAAAGATATTTCATGACCCATTTTAGCCCTCTTCATTGCGCGTTTGAGATTTGTCTTACTTTCCCGATATTCCTCCTGCCGAATTTTGCTATACTTGACCTTTCCCCAATTTAGCACTCTTCCTTTAGGACCACTCTCGTCTTTGTCCATGGGTATTCTAAAATTTACGGAATTGTGATCGCTAATCCCAAAGTAATCACCGACTGAAACTTCAACCACCTGGCCGGGATCATTCCCCAATACCAGGTCCAGTGGTGCTATGTCTTTTCGCCCGACGTCACTTCGTCCAACGACACTTCGTCCACGTCTTTTGGTCCAACGTCTTTTTGTCCGCACGTCTTTTGGTCCTACGTCTTTTTGTCTGATGATTTTTTTCGTCAAAGACTTTTTGTAACTTGTTACGTCTTTTTGTCCGATGATTTTTTTTGTCAAAGACTTTTTGTAACTTGACTTTTTGTAAATAGAAATCAAGGTATAATATCTTCACTAATGCACATAGCAAGGTATAATATGTAATAAAGGATTTTTAATACCGGTCTCTTTCCTTTAACCAGCCTCGTTAAGGATAGTTATTATCGTTCTCTTTCCTTTAACGAGCCTCGTTAAAGGATAGTTATTATCGTTCTCTTTCTTAATTCGCCCATCCCGAAATGGCAAAGTTCATTGTGTCGACGAAGAGCAAAAGAAAGGTAGCTGATGAAAGTAATTACATCTACGATTTTCATTCAAGCAGTACAAACCTAGGAAAAGAATACTGGAGATGTGAGAAAAGAAGGCTGTGTTCAGTGCGGATTCACACGGTAACGGAAAACAATGAGCCGAAAATTATTTATTTTTCTAATGAGCACCTTCATCCAGCTGATGTTTGGGGAGATCAGTCGAATTCATGTACGCGATATAAAAAAATAACTGAACGCCTCAAAAGATTGGTCACTGAATATGATTCAACAACAAAAATTGATTTTTTGAGGAATGTTGCATATAATTTGCATCAATTTTAAGTGATATCTTATCTAAGTGATATGATATCTTTCGGGAATTTTAAGTAATTAGTAAACTTTTAGATTTACTTGCTATGATATCTTTCGGGAATTTTAAGTAATTAGTAAACTTTTAGATTTACTTGCTGTATTTTACTTGCATTTTATCAATAAAATTCTCATAATAAATTATTAGTTCTGTGAATCTATCATTGAAGATATTATACCTGGTTTTCTACTCGTAATTGGACAAAAAGACGTTGGACCAAAAGACATGGGGACAAAAAGACGTAGGACCAAAAGACGTGGGCGAAGTGTCGTTGGACGAAGTGACGTCGGGCGAAAAGGCGCGACACGGGTCCAGTATGGCCCCTTCCCGAGTTGGACTATTTACATACTGCTCTAAAAAACTCTCCTGGATGCTCCTTACAAATTCTGCTCCATCTACGCCTCCAACACTACATGAGTCCCATTCAATGTTGGGGAAGTTAAAATCTCCCATCACGACCACCCTATTGCTCCTACATTTTTCTATAATCTGTCTACATATTTGTACCTCAACTTCACGCTCACTTTTTGGAGGCCTGTAGTAAAGTCTCAACAATGTTACTGCACCCTTCCTATTTCTTAGCTCTACCCATATTGCCTCAGTGCTCGAATCCTCCATCGTGCCCTCCTTAATCACAGCTGTGATATCATCTCTGACGAGCAATGCAACTCCTCCACCCCTTATACCTCCCTCTCTATCCTTCCTGAAACATCTATACCCTGGGATATTTAGTTGCTAATCTTGCCTTTCCCTCAACCAAGTCTCAGTAATACCAACAACATCATATTCCCAGGTACTAATCCAAGCCCTAAATTCAGCTGCCTTACCTGCTACACTTCTCACATTAAAACAAATGCACCTCAGACTACCTGTCCCTTTGCGTTCATCATCTCTTCCCTGTCTACTCTTCCCCTTAGTCACAATGAGTTTATTATCTAGTACCTTACTGGCTTTGGTTGCTGCCTCTTTACTGACCTCTAACTTCCTAATCTGGTATCCATCCCCCTGCCACATTCGTTTAAAACCTCCCCACCAGTATTAGCAAAAGCACCCTCTAGGACATTGGTTCCAGTCTTGCCCAGGTGTAGATGATCCGATTTGTAATGGTCCCACCGAATCCAGAACCGGTTCCAATGACCCAAAAATCTGAACCTCTCCCTCCTGCACCATCTCTCAAGCCACGTATTCATTCTGACTAAGCTTGAATTTCTACTGTGACTGTCTTGTGGCACTGTTAGCAATCCTGAGATTACTACCTTTGCGGTCCTACTTTTTAACTTATCTCCTAACTCCCTAAATTCTGATTGTAAGACCTCATCCCATTTTTTACCTATATCGTTGGTGCCTATATGCACCACGGCAACTGGCTGTTCACCCTCCCCCTTCAGTATGTCCTGCAGGCGATCTTAGACATCCCTGACCCGAGCACCCGGGAGGCAACATACCATTCGGGAGTCTCGTTTTCAACCACAGAAAAGCCTGTCCACTCCCCTTACGATTGAATCCCCTATGACTATAGCCCTGCCAGTCTTTTTCCCACCCTTCTGTGCAGCAGAGCCAGCCACGGTGCCATGAGCCTGGCTACTACTGCCTTCCCCTGATGAGTCATCTCCCCCAACAGTATCCAAAACGGTATACCTGTTTTGGAGGGAGATGAGCGCAGGGGACACCTGCACTGCCTCCCTGCTCTTTCTCTGCCTTTTGGTCACCCATTCCCTGTCTCTCTCATCAATCCTAATCTGCGGTGTGACCAACTCACTGAACGTGCTCTCCACGACCTCCTCAGCATCGCGGATGCTCCAAAGTGAGTCCATCCGCAGCTCCAGAGCTGTCGTGCGGTCTAACAGGAGCTGCAGCTGGACACACGTCCTGCACATGAAGGAGTCAGGGGCATCGGCCGCGTCCCTGAACTCCCACATTGAGCATGAGGAGCATAACACTGGTCTGGGATCTCCTGCCATTTTTACCCTTTACCTTAACTGATTACAAATATATCAAATAATGAATAAGTGAAAGGAATAAAGATTTTACTTACTAATCACAATACTTACCAACACACGAAGAGTTAAATTTCTCCCAGCTACTGCTAATTGGAGCACTTTCCTTACCAGCCAATCAAGTCACTGCTTTGCTGTGATGTCACTCTTCAAATTTATCCCCAAAGACCCTGTGGCCGCTGTTTAAGCAGCGAAGCAGCTCCGCCCACTCCAACAGCTGGATTCCCGCAGCTCCACCCACTCCAACAGCTGGATTCCCGAAGCTCCGGCCATTCCAACAGCTGGATTCCCGCAGCTCCGCCCACTCCAACAGCTGGATTCCCGCAGCTCCACCCACTCCAACAGCTGGATTCCCGCAGCTCCGCCCACTCCAACAGCTGGATTCCCGCAGCTCCGCCCACTCCAACAGCTGGATTCCCGCAGCTCCGCCCACTCCAACAGCTGGATTCCCGCAGCTCCGCCCACTCCAACAGCTGGATTCCCGAAGCTCTGCCCACTCCAACAGCTGGATTCCCGAAGCTCTGCCCACTCCAACAGCTGGATTCCCGCAGCTCTGCCCACTCCAACAGCTGGATTCCCGCAGCTCTGCCCACTCCAACAGCTGGATTCCCGCAGCTCCGCCCACTCCAACAGCTGAATTCCCGCCGAAAAGGAAGAAGAAGAATTCAAAGCTGCATGAAATTAATAACAATGCTTGATTTTTTCAGAGAGATAGGAGGAGGGATTCTTAAGAGTGAAATTCTGACATCTGGTGGCGGCCATGGGCTGATCGGCTGCACAGAAGGTGGCTCCCGCTTGGAGGTGCTGACTTTGGCCCACTGTACCCAGTTAATGGAGATGTTTGTGAAATCAGTAAGAAGTGAGTGGAGAGTGGTAGTTTCTGCCCCCCAGTGGAATGTGGGTGGGGTATCACACCCGGGAAAAACCCCGAGCTCAGGAGTCGGAGCACATGCATGTCACAACACCAATGGGGAAAGGGTCATCGCGTCTATCACACTGCCTGTATGTAGCTGATGGACTTTACTAAGGGGGGCGGATTTCATCCACATCAAAAGGAGATGCCGGGGGTCTGGTCCAGTGCGATTGAGTGAGCAGTCGCCCCTGTTTATGGGAGAGAAGTGCCAGGTGCGACGATCCAAGAGGTGGAAAGGGCAGTGTTCAATCATAGCGACCGGATTGTGTAATTGGAGGCGGAGATGGTGATGCTGGGGGAGGACTCAAAGGTGCTGCGGGAAAAGGTGGGCGACCAGGACAAATGGCCCAGGTGGCAGAATTTGCAAATCGTAGTTCTGCCGGAGGGAGTGGAAGGAACGACTGCCACAGGTCACGTTTTGAGGATGTTCGAGGAGTTGATCAAGAAGGGGATCTACAGGGCAGCATGGTGGCGCAGTGGTTAGCCCTGAGACTGCAGCGCTGAGGACTCGGGTTCAAATCCCGGCTCTGGGTCACTGTCCGTGTAGAGTTTGCACGATCTCCCCGTGTTTGTGTGGGTTTCACCCCCACAACACAAAGATGTGCAGGGTAGGTGGATTGGCCATGCTAAATTGCCCCTTAATTGGAAAAAATAATAATTGGGTACTCTAAATTTATTTTTTTAAAAAGGAGGGAATCTTCGAGAAGGCCCCAGAAATGGATCATGCCCATCGGTCATTAAGACAGAGGCCGAGAGCTTGGGAGCCGCCGCTGACTGTGATTGTGCGTATGCACAAGTTCCAAGACAAGAGAAGATTTTGAGGTGGCTGAAATAAACTCAAGTCTGTAGCTGGGACGGAAATCAGATCCGGATCTATCCGGACATTGGTACTGACCTGGCCAAACATCAAGCAGGGTTCAATAAGGTCAAGGCGGCCTTTCGGAGCAAGGTTCACTTTGGGGTGTTGGACCCGGCTGAACTCAATGGCTAAGGAGCTGTTGGAGGAAAGGAAAACATTGGAGGAGCAGTTTGACATGGTTGACAATAGGGAAAGCGATGTGTGAACTTCTCCGATCAAGTGGGGGGGGGGGGTCTGAATGAATATGAATATGGGGTAAAGACCAGTCGGATGCTAGTCCATCAGTTGAGGCGGCAGGCAGCTGTTTGTGAGATTGCGCAGTTGAGGGACGCAGGAAGGGCGTTGGTAACAACGGCAGATAAAAAAATCAATGAGGCATTTGAGGCCTTCTATCGGGGCTGTACAGGTCTGAGCCCCAGGGGGAGGTCGCAGATATGGGGAAGCTTTTGGATGGGTTGGTGTTGGAGAATGGTTGGAGACAGGGATTGGAGGTGCCATTGGAATTGCAGGAGATAATGGAAGTAAGTAGGGTTGTTGCAGCCGGGGGAAAGCATCGGGGCTGGATGTGCTTCTCAGTCGAATTTTATAAGCAGTTTATGTCAGAGTTGGTGCTCCACCTCCTGGATATGTACAACGAATCATTGGCAAAGGGGGAGTTGCCAGCCACACTGGCGCAAGCCTCTATTTCATTGGTCCCAAAGAAGGATAAAGACCCGCGGAAGTGAGGGTCTTTTAGGCACATCAACCTTCTAAATACTGATGTGACGGTATTGGTGAAGGTTTTCGCAAACCGTTGGATGGGTGTGTACTGGAGGTGGACTCGGGGGACCAGACGGGGTTTATTAAGGGGCGGCAGTTGTCAAGTAATATCAGGAAGTTGTTGAATGTGGTGTTGACCCCTTCACGGAGAGAGGACCGGATATTATCATTTCAATGGATGCGGAGAAGGACGTTGACTGAGTAGAATGGCGGCGCCGTTTGAGTCCTGAGGAGGTTTGGGTCTGGTCCGATGTTTCTTTCATGGGTGCGATTGTTATACGCATCCCTAACGGCGAGTGTGAGGAGCAACATGACAAATTCAGGGTATTTCAGGTTATATAGGGGACAAGACAGGGGCACCACTGTTCCTGTTGTTGATCGTATTGGCTATTGAATCCTTTGCAATTGCGCTGTGGGCGTCCAGAGTGTGGGAGGGCATTGCGAGGGCATGTAGGGAGCACGGGGTATCTTTATATGCAGATAATGTGTTACTATACGTCTCAAACCTTGGATTGTTGGGGAAATTGGGAAATTTGGTGTGTTTTCGGGATACAAATTGAATGCAGCGATCAGCGACGTATTCCGGTGAATGTCCAGGGAGGTGTGCAAACTTGGGAACTCTGCCATTCAAGGTGGCCAGGACACGGTTTCGGTATCTGGGCATTCCCATGACTGAGCCACAATGCAAAAATGGAACCTGGATAGTCAGATGGAGAATGGCGCTCCCAAAACTGTTGGATTATTATTGGGCAGCAAACGTAGAGACGGTGGCATGTTGTTGGGGAGAGGGGGTTCAGAATGGGTGCAGGTGGACGAGGCTCAAGTGTGGGGTGAGCTTGAGGGCCCGCTCCCATTTTCTCTGGGCAGCTACACCAGTAGACCTGTCATGGGGTCGTCTCTCAAAACAATTTGGAACCAGTTGAGGCGGCATTTCAATATAGGACGTATGTCAGTATTGTCCCCAATACGTGGGACACACGTTTAAACCAGGAAGGATGGATGCGATGTACAGGAGTTGGCGCAGGGAAGGGATAGACCGGGTTACGGCCCTTTTCTTTGGGGGTGAGGGAGGTTCACAGGGCTAGCAATGCTCCAGGAGAAATTCAAATTGCCAAGGGAGAGTGAATTTAGATATTTTCAGATCTGGGGTTTTGCACAAACGGAGTTCCCCCCGTACCTTCAGCTGTTAAAAAAGCACACGCTGTTAAATAGGTTGTTAACTGGATGAGCTGGGGACGGGCGGATTCAAGATATTTACGGGTGGTGGAGGAGACGGAGAAGGACAAGGAGCCAGTGGATGGGATAAAGCGGAAATGGGAGGTGGAACTGGGGGGTGGGGGGTCCTGGAGTGAGATAGTGGATCGGATCAATTCGACCTCGTCCTGTGAGAAGATGAGCCTTGAACAGCATGGAGCAGATATAACCCAGGCCCAGAGGAGTGAGTTTTTCCCGGTGGTGGAGGATGAATGTGAAAGATGTGACAGAGGGCCAGCAAAACACGCTCAAATGTTCTGGGGATGCACGAAGTTGAGGAGTTTCTGAGCGGTGGTTTCCATGACTCAGGTCAGAAATGGTGGGGGAGGGGAGGGGGGGGGGGGGGGGGGGGGGGGGTGAGAGGATGTTACCCTGTCACTTGGTGGTGATTTTTGGATATGCCGGAGCTGATGGAGGGGAAAGGGGCCGATGTCGTGGTCTCCGACTCTATGACTGCCCGGCGGCCAAGCGTTCTGAGTGGAAAGTCGGCTTGACTGCTGGGGATCTGAGAGTTGTCTGGAGAAAATGGTTTGTTCTTCGGGGGTCAGAGGACGGGCTTTATACTCAATGGAGGCCTTTTCTATCATTGTCTATCATTGTCTATCATTGTCTATCATTGTCTATCATTGTCTCCAGTGGGTGGAGGGGGGGTGGGGGTGGTGATGATAGTTTTAGAACATAGAATTTACAGTGCAGAAGGAGGCCATTCGGCCCATCAAGTCTGCACTGGCCCTCGGAAAGAGCACTCCACCTAAGCCCCACACCTCCACCCTATCCCCGTAACCCAGTAATCCCACCAAACATTTCTGGACACTCAGGGCAATTTATCAAGGCCAATCCATCTAACCTGCACATCTTTGGACTGTGGGAGGAAACCAGAGCACCCGGAGGAATCCCACACAGACACGGGGAGAGCGTGCAGACTCCGCACAGTGACCCAAGCCGGGAATCGAACCTGGGACCCTGGAGCTATGAAGCAACCGTGCTAACCACTGGGGGTAATTAATAAACTGTTTGAATTCTGTTTATGTTGGGTTATTGTATTTGTATGTTGTTGATTGTGCTTCGAATAAAATATATATTTTATAAAATGAGTGAAGTTCTGCCTGATTTACACCTGTCCAATTCACAGCTCACCCAACTTAAATCTGTCTTCCACCCGATTCGATTGCATTTTCTGGGGTAAGTCAATAAGCTGCCAATACACCTTCACAACTGCAGCTACATTCATTGAAATAGCCACTTGACGGTAGGAAGGTGTATAATCAGACAAAGATGAGTTAAGAATCTTGGAGGGCTGTAAACTGAGAGGAGATTAAAGAGATAGAGAGTTGGAAGATCGAGGAGGGATTTCTAAACAAGGACGAGATTTTGAAAATAAATCAGTAAGCAGAAGGGTGGTGGATGAATGGGGCTCAAGTGTAAGTAAGAATATGATTAAAGAGCTTTGAATCAGCTGCAGTTTATGCAGGTGGATGATTGGACCAGGAGAGCAGTGAATTTTCAAGTTGGGAGGTACCAACGGTTTCATCATGGGATGAGGAGGGACAAGGACAGAGCCAGGTGATGGGAAAACGGAATCAAAAGCTCCACGCGGGGTCAATAGGACACGAGGCGCATTTCAGCCTGCGACAGAAACTAGGGAGGGGAGTGCAGCTCATGATGGGAGCCCATGTTTACCTGGATATTGCATCTTATCCATGACTGGCTCTTGGACAAGCCTGCCAGCGACACAGGGACGTGGAGGGGGTGAGGGGAGATGGTTGGAGCTGGGTGTCAGAACATTAAGAACACATGTTATTCCATCCAATTGATTTTAAGACCTCTCGTTCCATCCATGAGAAACTTGACATGGGCTCAAAATATGGGGAGAATCGGAAAACATGATTCTCTCCGGTGTGATCGGCTTTTGGAAGCCCCCACCCCCCCACCCCCACCGTGCGAACCACGTGAGTCTGGGAACCTCATTTTAATCAATTAGCGTGTCATTCGCCAGCACTCTCTCAAGGCCTTCACCCCTTCATCACGCCAGCGCCATTTACAACAACTCTACATAAATATGAACCTCCAAGGGCGATATCGAAGGTAAACACTCAGGCACCATGATCAGACTCTTCACTGCTCAAGGTGCACCAGGCAGGATGTGGGGGTGGGGAGAGTGAGGTTCAGTCTCCAATCTCACAGGGGGGAGGAGGTGTCACTCGCAGGCCTCCAGGGCTTCCCTTGCGTTAGGGGGGTCTATGGGTCGGCATGCAGGCATCACTTCCTGTGTCCTCCTTGCTGGGCTTGTGGCCAAGTCTCCACTGAGGGAGTGTCCATCCTTACTGGGAGCTGGAGAGTGGCTGGGAGGAGGAGAATACTGAGGGCGGTTGTGAGGTAACTGGGTTGGGTCCCATGAGAAGTTAGAGTGGGTGCCTCAGGAATGGGTTGCTTCTCTATCACATGAGTAATGAAGAGCCTCCCACTTCAGGAAGGACACTTGAACCACGTGTAGATCCCCACACTCAGGCACAACTCTGAGGATCACAGGGTTGAGCTCGATTGAATACTAATTGAAAGGGAAACTCGCCATAGTCCCAGAGGACCATCGGCTGCTTTCCCCTTTGAGCGAGAGGGCTGACTGGTGGTGATTTAACCTGAGTATCACCATACAGGGGACTCGGTTAAGAAGGGCTGTCATGGTTGCCTCAGCCAGCATGAGAATTGAACCCGTGTTGTATCAATTGCACTTGTCTAGGAAGTTTGTCGCTCTGGAATAGGTATATAGGGCTGTGAAATGGGAGAATGAGGGTGCCCTCTAGATTTACACTGGTCAGGCTCATTGCAGGCTCTACTCTAATAAGCGGTGCCTCATCTGTCACAAGAGGCATTCATTTGATTGGAATGCAATTTCATCCTTCAACTCAACAATTCCAAGGAGATATGCAAAGCTAAAGAGAAGAGCCACTGATTTGAATCCCAAGCAATCAGGAGAGACTGGTAGCTTATTGGTATTATCCCTGCACTAGGATTCCAGAGGACCCAGAGCAATCTCTGGTGGACCTGGGTTCAAATCCCACCGTGGCAGATGTGAAATTTGAGTTCAATAAAATTCTGGAATTGAATGGCATTAAACCATTCTTTTTTAAATTTAATTTTAGAGTACCCCATTGCGCCACCGTGCTGCCTTCCATTAAACCATTCCCAAGTCCCAAGCATTGAACCACAATCTTCAATCAAGAGGTTACATCTACATCACACAGGAAACACGGATGTGATCCCGCCATTGAGTTCAGGAGCGGAGTCACGGAGGGACATCACTCGCCGTGGAGACACGGATGGGAGATTATAGTTGGCATACCCGCCAGTTAATTGGGTGAGGAATGGTATGCATGGAACTGGAGTGGGAGCAGGGATGTGAGGAGCAAAGTTGAGACTTGGCAGGGGCACCATGTGTGTGTGTGTGTGTGTGTGTGTGGGTGGGTGGGGGGGGGGGGTACCGGGGGAAGGGGAAGAGTGCCTTATCACAGGTGCGCAACCCAGGAGGTGAGTGGCTGAGATATCACCTTAGAGGTGTGAGGGTGGGTGAGGTGGTGAGGGAGTGGTGAGGGAGTGCGACGTTGCTCTTTTGCCACCATTGCCACCAAAGCCTCTCAGACGGGGGTGGTCACCTTGCTGATGGGCCGCCCTGATTGCAGGTAGAATGCATCCCACAACTGCTGCACCCCACCCAGGAATCTGGTCAGGGCTCCTTCAGAAAAACACAGTGCAGGTTTCCTAGCAACTCTCCCCCCAACCTGACCTGGAACAGGTGCTGGGCACGACCAGGGAGGCGCTTACATGGAGCTCCCCAGTGATCGCAGTGATTAATTTCCCAGGGCTGAGTCTATCAGCGGGAGGGTGTCAGGAGCATCAGGACGTGAGAAATCCGTTTTTCTCACTGGAGCGAATACTTTGCCATTTTTTGATAAGGTTCCGCCCTATGTTGCTGAGGGGCAACCTGGAGAGGAGGCAGGCAGGAACGAGGAGCTGGAGAGGTTACAGTGTGGGGTGAGAACAGAAATCATTGCTGCAGTCCCTGTTCAGGATAGATTTCACTGCCTCGTGTTTCTTAATGAAATACCATGGGCTGGATTCTCCCAAAATGGGGCGATGCCCCCAAGCCAGCGTTAAAATGCTGGCGTTGCACTCCCCAGTGGCCTGCACAAAATAAAAGTTGATTCACTTACTTTTTGGGAGCTGGCAGGAACTTGAGGAGCTTCACACCGCTGCAGATATGGGTCTCTGCACCTCCTATTCCGAGTCCGTGCATACGCTCAGAGGCGGCCTCCAGCGACCGCACCAAGTGCCATGGCGGACCAACACCAACGCCAACGCCAACGCCAACACCAACGCCAATGCAAACACCAACACCAACGCCAATGGCAACACCAACGCCAACGCCAACACCAACGCCAACGGCAACACCAACGGCAACGCCAACACCAACGCCAACGCCAACACCAACGCCAACACCAACACCAACACCAACACCAACGCCAACGGCAACACCAACACCAACACCAACGGCAATGCCAACGCCAACACCAGCGCCAACGCAAACACCAACACCAACGCCAACGGCAACACCAACGCCAACGCAAACACCAACACCAACGCCAACGGCAACACCAACGCCAACGCCAACGCCAACACCAACAACAACACCACAAAACTAGGCCCCTCCCGATCGGCCGCGCGCCTGAAGATCCTCCTGGCCCAATCGTTGCCCCGGCCGCCCCCCCCCCCCCGGTGCCCGATTCCCCCCGCCCAATAGGGGGGCCGCGGACTGAATCCACAGCCGCCACACGAGAGTCCCGACCGGCCACACCACATTAGTTCCACGCCATCGGGAACTCGGCCCATCCGGAGCAGAGAATCGCTGGGCGGGCCACTGGCAATGCCCCCCCCCCCCCCCCCCCCCCCCCCCCACCAGCCGAGCGGAGTATTTTACGAAAGCGCCGATTCTCGTGTCCCGGAGAATCACCGGGCCTGCCCCGGGCCCGATTCTGGCATGAAAATTGATTCCCCGCCCCCGCGCCAAACACGATTTTGGTGTGGGGCTGCAGTGAATCCAGCAGCATGACAGTGCACTATTTGAGTGAATCATTACAAACTGGAGGGAGGGAGATGGACAGATTTAATGGTGAGATTTTCTTATGCGCACATTAAACAGTGTGGGTCATCAGAAAATGTTAAACTGTCTTGCATTAGGCCAGCATGGGGCTTCAGAATCTCCCGTGGTTTGGTGTGCCAATGTGGCCCTCTGATTCCTCATCCATTTTTATGTTTTTCATGTGTGGTGAATCACAGTAGCGTAATTCACGCTGTATTACACATGTTGTACTATGTCTCTGTAAGCTCGGCACACGAGCAGTTGCGCTGCTCTGCCACTAGGGGGAGATACACTGGGAGTGTACGGGAGTTTGTACTGGGCTCCACCCTTGGCTCCACACACGGCTCCTCCCCCTAACCGGAAGTATAAAGGTTGATGCTGAGAGCCTGCCTGCCAGTTCATCTGGAGTTCACCTTGTCACAGGCAGGCTCTGTTGTAAGACGATTAAAACCACTGTTCACGTCTAACCGCGTGTCGCGTGAATTGATGGTCTCATCGTCATGTTTTAAGTTGAACAGTAAGTGGTGCCAAATTGTTCACCCCTATCACAATAGAGCCTGGTGCCATCTCACTCCACATTGAAACCACTCACTCTCACCACCAACATCTGGAATCCTGTCTGATTTAACTCTGCTTTCAACTGGAGACACGGGGACCATTTCCATAAAAGCAAATTACTGCCGATGCTGGAACCTGAAACCAAAGGGAAAATGCTGGACAATCTCAGCAGGTCTGGCAGCATCTGTAGGGAGAGAAAAGAGCTTTGACAAAGGGCCATCTGAACTTGAAACGTCAGCTCTACAGATGCTGCCAGACCTGCTGAGATTTTCCAGCATTTTCTCTTTGGGACCATTTCCAATAGCTCAGTCACCATCCTGCACAGGGAATTATAACTTTGCACTAGCCAGGGATCAAACTGGAAACTTCCTGGTTCCAATGAACAGTGTCAACATATGTGAACCAGCGGGTGAAAGACTCTGTCTTATATATTGAGTAGAAACTGAGACAAATCTCAGAGTTTGTTGAAGATGTTTGACTATAAATCCCATAGAATCCCTTCAGTGCAGTAGCAGGCCATTCAGCCCATCAAGTCTGCATCAACCCTGGCCCACTCCCCACCCTATCCCTATAACCACACCTATCCTGCACATCTTTGGACACTAAGGGACAATGTAGCACAGTCAACCTGCACATCTTTGGACTGTGGGAGGAAACCGGAGCACCCGGAGGAAACCCACGCACATACGGGGAGAACGTGTGGACTCCGCACAGACAGTGACCCAAGGTTAGAATTGAACTGGAGTCCCTGGCGCTGTCCACTGTGTCACTGTGTCACCACAATGGCACACCAAACTAGTGTGAAATATACAGTTCTTCACACAATCTCACAACTTCTTTCCATTTTTCAAAGAGCAGTCGGTCTCTACCTTGCCATCTGAAATTTGAAGATTGCTTACATACATGGTTTTATCTTGTCTCAGTGCTATCTGAGCTCCCTGGTCCAATACTATATATATCTCAATGATGCACATTGCATTTGGAATCAAATTCGCTGCACTTTGCATCAGCACTTAGTGCTGTGCAGACACAAGTCCTGCTTCGTCCTTTCTTCACAAACCTCATGTACATTTAATCTGAGGTAAATTCTGATCTGAGACTGCAACCAGTGGCCAGATATTCCAGCAGCATTTTTCAGCAAAAAGGTAAGTTTTTGTAAGCATTATCTATGATAAAATATCAGCCAAGTTTGCGGTAGCTTTTAAAAGCAATGCATACAACCTGTCTCTCTGAAAATGTGTAATAACAAGCATTGGATCTCAGATTCAGAACTTTATATAGTTTTCTCATTACCAGGAGAACTGTAAGCAGAAGGCCATCAGAGTTTTCGAATGATGACTCTGTTGCAAGTAGGAAAAAGAATTAAGTACCTGTTTGTTTCTTTCTGCCTTACTTCATGCGCTGGTTTCAAATGTTTGCAAGATGACAATCAAGGTTCTAAAATGTCTCCTTTTCTGTTGCATTGCATCTGTGCCTAAACGCGAATAATGTTGTTGCAGTTTTGGGAATTAAGCTGCACTGAACGTGACCAGTCCCAGTGGCAAACATTTGATTGCCTTTTCCAGGCTCACGATTGTACAAACGTTAGAAACCTTTCTGCTGGTTCATTTGATATTCACAAGCGATGTGTGTGCTTTTTCCTACTCGTTGTTCACCAAAGGAGAAAGGACTGATCCCAGCCACCATGCCACTGGCCGGAACCCCTGCACCTATCAAGAAGAAAAGGACACCCAGAATAATTACCAAAACGCTGAAGGATGGTAGGTCCTACATTTATCATGTCCTACTCACAAGCTACAAATGTAGTTTTCCCGATAAAGATACTGGCCTCTTCTAGGTAAACTGAAGGAATTGCTTGGGTTACACTCACATTTCGTTTGGTGGATATATTTGTTTTCTCTTACTTTATAACAAGAGCGAACGCGGAACGGGGGCTCTTTCTGAAAATGTCAGGATTGCTGAGCCCAATACCTTGGCTGCTTTGTTCTATTTAAGATGACAGGTTTGACTGCAAGTTTATAGACCCTATTTATAAAATACCTCTCATACTATCAGTTCTGTAAGCTGCTATTGATTAACTTGCTTATTATAAAGGCAAAACAGTGAACGACTAGGACTCTTTGAATTGTTGCTGAATATTTCCTTTGTTTCTGGTAATTTTATAAAATTTGTGTAGAGCTGGTGTGCCTTCTCCGATGACAGGCGTACACTTTAATTTGGAGAGCCGGTGACAGGGAATACTAACAGCTGAAGATGTGTCTGATTGATTTAGTGACTGCAGTTAGAAGTGTCTCTCATATTTGCAACTCTCACTTATAGCTCCAGCCATAAAAGTGATAGATATGGTTGAGTCCAATAAAGACACAGGGCCAAGGGTGTGCTCCACCATCCACCCCCCCTCAAAACCATTAAACTATTTCACTGTTTCTTCTGTTTACTATTCTCTGCAACAGCTGAAACCGAGATTAACTTTGGGAAGAAGATCAGCATCCCAAGGGATGTTATGTTGGAGGAACTGTCATTGTTGAAGAATAAAGGATCCTTGATGTTTAAAGAGAGACAACGGAGGGTCGAAAGATTCATCTATGAGTCCAATCCCGATGTCTTTAACCCAGATTCAATGGTATGCGTTTCCACCTTAAAAGATGACATTTATCTTACATTCAGTGTTTATCACTTGTTGTGTCACCTCGTAATTCAGTTTCAGAACAGAGCAAATTAAAATTTCTCCTTTTCAATCTGAACTACATCATAATAGCTGCACATTGAAGGTCCTATCACATCACCAATCACATCAGCACCATGGTCTTAAGAAGAAAAAACAATCCCTGATACATGGCAATATTCAGGTGCAGAGAGGTATCAGCCCATTGCCTTACCTCTCCGCCTTTGAAACCTTATCCCTAACAAAACCGTTGCCATCTTTCGGAATGGCTTTTTCCCCACCACAAGTGCCTTTTTCTTCCTCAAGTTCAAGGAGTACAGATATCAATGCATCTCATGCACAACCGGCCTAGCCATTCATCTCCCGATCTAGCTAACCATGTCAAGAACTGCGGGGCCCCAATTTCCTCTGCCAAAACTGATCATTACACCTGGATCATCTAGGAGGGAGGAAATAAGCACGGGTCTCTCTCTTTCTTCACCATTCAAATTGTCTTCCGCCCCTGCTCCTCAATCTTCCAACTTCACTTGCAACAAACAGTGTGTGGACTTCATGATACCAAGATAGATACCATCAACTCAGTTGCCTCTGCTGCTTTCCCCATATTCTCCTTGTTTATGAAGTAGAATCTTGCTCTCGGGCTCTTGCCCCTACCCCAGGCCTGACATGATTTTTCCCACTCTCTTCACCGGTTTCTCTCCCACCTTCCCAATTTCCCATTTTACCTCATGCCAACCATGGGGCCCACCTGGTCTCTTGACCCCATTCCAAATAAACTGCTGATTCCTGCTAAACTGCTGAACTTTCCTAACCAACTCCATGCTAGATGTTATGATAATGGTTCCGTGTCCCTTTCAAAATCTCCCACCACACAAAATGTTTGCAGTCCCTGTCTTCCTGAAAACTACAAGCCCAGCTCCAACATTCCCTTCCTCTCTGAAGGCCCTTGAATACATGTTTGTGTCCTTAATCTGTGTCATTACTTCTGCAACTCTCAGTTTGAATCTCTCCAATCAGGTTTCTCTTCTTACCACAGAATTGAGATGATCAGGCTAAAGATATGGATGTCATTCTCTATGACTTAAACTGTGATATCCTATCCCTCCTCAACCTTCTTGACATTTCACATCTGACATTTCAACTACACCTCCCTCCTCCCCCCCCATATCTCTGCACCATAATCTATCTTACTGCAACTTCCTCACTTAGCAATTATCTATCATAGCAAAGCATATCCAGTCATGGCTTCTCTTTCTAACCCTGCACCATCATCTCTGAAGTCACCCAACGTTCACTCTTTCTGTTTTACAGTTCTTCATTTGCATGCTACAACTTGTCAATGTTATCAAGACACATGGGTCACTTCCAAGCTCTACTCTCTGCCACCTCAATTGATTATCCAGTGTCACTGTGTTATCAGGCTGTTATACAGGATTGGATCAGATGATGTTTTGTACAGTTATACCAGAGAAGACCAAAGTCACTGGGCTGGCTTCTCCGGTTTTGCGGCTATGTCCGGAGCAAGTGTCTAGGATTACGACCAAAATGGCGGCGCCTCCCCCGCACAGATGGTCCGCCCAGTGGGGCGGTTAGCAGCTGCATCACGTAAAACCCCCAGCTTTACCTGCAGAAACGGACGGAGAATTTCCGGGTCCGTGGCCGTCCAAGGGCATGTGAGGACCTGCAGCGGTTGCGCCGTACAGCATGGCACCGGCTGTGCGCGGGCCTGGCCTGCCAGATAGTGCCACCCTGTAACTCCTCTCAGCACCCCCAAACCACCGCCCTCCCCCCCTCCTCCGGGGAGCGGAACGGCTCTCCCCCCAACTGTGGAGGCGCTGGACGCAGTCCGGCCACAGGCGCTGGACACAGTCTGGCCACAGGCACTGGACGCAGTCCGGCCACAGGCGCTGGACACAGTCTGGCTACAGGCGCTGGACACAGTCTGGCCACAGGCGCTGGACACAATCCGGCCACAGGCGCTGGACACAGTCTGGCCACAGGCGCTGGACACAGTCTGGCTACAGGCGCTGGACACAGTCTGGCTACAGGCGCTGGACACAGTCTGGCTACAGGCGCTGGACACAGTCTGGCCACAGGCGCTGGACACAGTCTGGCCACAGGCGCTGGACACAGTCTGGCCACAGGCGCTGGACACAGTCTGGCCACAGGCGCTGGACACAGTCTGGCCACAGGTGCTGGACACAGTCCGGCCACAGGCGCTGGACACAGTCTGGCCACAGGCGCTGGACACAGTCTGGCTACAGGCGCTGGACACAGTCTGGCCACAGGCGCTGGACACAGTCTGGCTACAGGCACTGGACACAGTCTGGCCACAGGCGCTGGACACAGTCTGGCTACAGGCACTGGACACAGTCTGGCCACAGGCGCTGGACACAGTCTGGCCACAGGCGCTGGACGCAGTCCGGCCACAGGCGCTGGACACAGTCTGGCTACAGGCGCTGGACACAGTCTGGCTACAGGCGCTGGACACAGTCTGGCCACAGGCGCTGGACACAGTCTGGCTACAGGCGCTGGACGCAGTCCGGCCACAGGCGCTGGACACAGTCTGGCTACAGGCACTGGACACAGTCTGGCCACAGGCGCTGGACACAGTCTGGCTACAGGCGCTGGACACAGTCTGGCCACAGGCGCTGGACACAGTCTGGCCACAGGCGCTGGACACAGTCTGGCTACAGGCACTGGACACAGTCTGGCCACAGGCGCTGGACACAGTCTGGCCACAGGCCCTGGACACAGTCTGGCCACAGGCGCTGGACACAGTCTGGCCACAGGCGCTGGACACAGTCTGGCCACAGGCGCTGGACACAGTCTGGCCACAGGCGCTGGACACAGTCTGGCTACAGGCGCTGGACACAGTCTGGCTATAGGCGCTGGACACAGTCTGGCCACAGGCGCTGGACACAGTCTGGCCACAGGCGCTGGACACAGTCTGGCCACAGGCGCTGGACACAGTCCGGCCACAGGCGCTGGACACAGTCTGGCCACAGGCGCTGGACACAGTCTGGCCACAGGCGCTGGACACAGTCTGGCCACAGGCGCTGGACACAGTCTGGCCACAGGCGCTGGACACAGTCTGGCCACAGGCGCTGGACACAGTCTGGCCACAGGCGCTGGACACAGTCTGGCCACAGGCGCTGACGAAACCTCAGACCACAAGTGATCCACGCGTCGGGAAGTCGGCCCATCGGGGGCGGAGCATCAGCGGAGGGCCTTCAGGTGGCATCCTGAGGCTGTCCCAACAGCGTATGACTTACTCACCAATGACATTGTTTCGAACAGTACAGTGGCGCAGTGTTTGGCACTGATGCTGCACGGCACCAAGGACCAGGGTTCGATCCCTGCCCCGGGTCACTGTCCGTGTGGAGTTTGCACATTCTCCCAGTATCTGCGTGGGTCTCACCCCCACAACCCAAAGATGTGCAGGCTAGGTGGATTGGCCACATTAATTGGGGTGAAAAATTGGGTACATTAAATTTTAAAAAAGCTTTACTGAAGTCCATGTAAACTACATCAACTTCACTGCCCTCATCTACACACTGAGTCACCACCTCAAAAAAATTCAATCAAATTTGTTAGACATGATCTCCCCTTGACAAAGCCGTGCTGACTATCCTTGATTAATCCTTGCCTCTCCAAGTGGAGATTAATTCTGTCCCTCATAGTTTTTTCCAATAATTTCCTCACCATTGACATTAGACTCACTGGCCTGTAATTACCTGGTACGTCCCTTCTTGAATAATGTCCTCCTGTCCTCTGGCACCTCACCTCTGGCCAGAGAGGATTTGAATATTAGCATCAGAGCCTCTGCAACCTCCTCTCTTGCCTCACACAGCAGCCTGGGATACATCTCATCTGGGCCTGGGGGTTTATCCACTTTTAAACCTGCTAAAACCACGACCCTCTCCTCCCTCTCAATGCTAATCTGTTCAATTATATCACAACCCCCTCCCTGCTTTTATACCTACATCATCCTCTCCATAGTGAATACAGATGTGAAATACTCATTTAATCTTCACCCTCACCCACCCTTTTGGCTCTACACTCAAGTTGCCACTTTGGTCCTGAATAGGCCCTCCTCTTTCCCTAATTACCCTCAATAAAAGACCATAAGACATCAGAGCAGAATTAGGCCATTCGGCCCATCCAGTCTGCTTCGCCATTCAAACATGGCTGATATGTTTCTCATCCCCATTTTCCTGCCTTCTCCCCATTACCCCGATTCCCTTATTAATCAATATATTTATAAAGCACCTTGGGATGCTCCTTTATTTCCCCCACCAGTGTTTTATCATTCCCCCTCTTTGCTCTCCTGATTTATTTCTTAAGTACCTCCCTGCACTTTCTATACACCTCTAAGAAGTCTTACAACACCAGGTTAAAGTCCAACAGGTTTGTTTCAAACACGAGCTTTCGGAGCACGGCTCCTTCTTCAGGCTCGTGTTTGAAACAAACCTGTTGGACTTTAACCTGGTGTTGTAAGACTTCTTACTGTGCTCACCCCAGTCCAACGCCGGCATCTCCACATCATATACACCTCTAAGGCATCCACTGTTTTCAGTCCTCTGTGTCTGCCATAAGCCTCCCTTTTTCTCCCTGATCCAATCCTGTACTTCCTTTTGAATCCTATGTTCTCTTGACTTTATGGCCCCATTCTTTACAGGTACATGATGGCTTTGTACTCTCTCTATTTCCTTTTTGAATGACTTCCACTGCTCTGATATTGGTTTTACTACAAGTATCTGCTCCCAATCCACATTGGCCAGATCCGATCCTGTCTTATTCTATTAAAATCAGCCTTCTCCTAATTTAGAACCTTTATTTCTGGTCCATCTTTGTCCTTTTCCATACTTACATTAAATCCTCCTGAGTTATGGTCACTATCACTGAGATGCTCCCCCACTGAAACTTGTACCACCTGTCGGGCTTCATTCCCTTTCGTACAGTTTTGTAAAAGCAGCTTGTTTTCTTTTTTGCAAAAATGGCGAGTCATTGAAATGTTCTGAGCTGAACTGCGCAAAAAAACCTTCAAATTATTCCAAGCAACTCTATTTCATGTTTCCCTCTCAGTGCTCCATTTATATTGGCCCTTTCTCTGGTTTGTCGAATTTAACCTTAGTCCTTTCTCTCAATCCTCCATCCATACAAAAATTGATGCCATCTCTATTTTCTCACTGGAATTAATTGCCCAGTGGATTTTCCTGTCCTCCATCTATCATAACTGGTTATTTTCCGACTTGACCTTGATCTTGGCCTTTCAGATCAAAGTAACTTAACTATTCTTGATTCTCTTCTATTTTTCCACTTGTGCTTCCCAAGCCAAGAGCCAAGGTTATTAACAGGATTGCTATTAATGTTGGCGACATGGCCAACACCAATTGCTGAACGATTAACAACTATCCAATTACATTGCATTATGGGTAATATATATTTTGTTGCATTGTTCAGAAACATATTTTCCACCTTGTTTGGGAAGAAGAATCACAGGAATACTTCATCCATCATTTAATTTTAAATGAAAATAAATTGTACTTTTATTCAATTGAACTGAAGTTTTCCCAATGAGGTTTACATTCAGATTGATCTCCATTGCAGGTGATCAAGGCATCAAAACAAAATAAGCATAAAGTCAATATTTATGCAAATACCCCATCCATACAAAGGATTTTGTTCTAGTATGCGAATAGTAATTAGCCAGAATATTAAACTCTGTTTTAGAAAGTTTAATAAAATATTTTGAAAATTAGGTGCTAAATATTTGGGGGCCCCTGATGATGCCATCAGTCTGCTCTATCCCATTCAAATATCACAGGTCAAATAGTAATTGTTCTTTGGTTTGATTCATCTTCTTGGGTGAAGGGCAAGCAAAAAAAGACAGAAGTGATAAAACACCGAAAAAGAGAAATAGCAAAAATTATAATTGGAGTTAATGCAAAATATTGGGCTAAATGTGCAACATACAAGTGCCGAGGCAGACAGGGGCTGGAATTGATCCTCGCCAGCAACACAAAAACAGGCTCAGTAAGCTGTAGTCACCGCTCTCACAACATTGAGATTGGGAGAAGATTCAGAACACAACAGCAGCAAAGTTGATTCCAAACTGGAGGTGATTGGGTTGCCAAATCTATTCCCGTCTGAAGAAAAAAATAGATTGAGAGCTGGGGAGCAGTGATTGATTTTTTTCAGAGATAGGTGGAAAATCCAAAACCTGGAGATGAGAATGAGTGAAAGTGTGAAAACAGCTGGGAACTAATGCAGCTTAAACAGTTAAACATGTTAATCAACAGAAACAAACTGCAACCTGGAACAATCAGTGTGAAGTGAACCATTGCAAATACCCTGTAGAGGGGAAGGGAAGGAGTTCTGGGCAGGAGAGCGATTACAGAGGAATCATTCGGATTCCCTACATGGATCTAATTGAGTGAAGCCTTTAACAGCCTTTCCTTGGTTTTTTCTCTCTTAAAAGTTGTGTGTCTTTGAAATGGGACTGTGGGCACAGATGCTTAACACATTGGTCCTTTCTGTTTAAGGGGGGTGTTGTTTTAAATAAATGAGCTAATATGCTGGGCGGAAAGAGGAATTTCAAGCCCAGAAAATGAGTAGAACCAAATATTCTAGTTCAGGGGCTGGTGTGGGGGAAACAGAACCCGGAGTGTAGAAAATAAGCAGGGAGCAAAAACGCCCACAAATCGAGAATATCGAATTCGTTTGCAACAGGAATAAAGCTGAGGCAGTCAAGTTGTGATTCCTCTATAATTAGAAGATCCAAGGCTGACAGGCCAGCTCCTCGCTGTGTGCTGAAGCTGGGTCAGTGTCATGTAGTTAAATCCAATCGCTTTATGGTCACTGAGCTGCTGAACAGAGCTCCTCTGCAACAACCTGCAGCAAAGGCCACATTCACTATGGCCTCCTGAGGAAAGATTATTAAAACCGCACTACATATGGTTTCGCAATATATTCTGTTTCATATTAAAATATGCTACTTGGAATGAAACAAAACAGTCCTCTGTCACTTTTGCAAATCTCCTAGTTCCTGTGTAAAGGGCAGGTTCCCAGACAAGGAAGCTGGGAAAACACCACCAGGGGTAAAGAGATAATAAGCTGAATTAAAACATAAATGGCACATAAAGATTTCTGAATTAAAATTCCACAGAGAGGGGCCATTACTTCAGTAACCCGCTGGCTTATTTGCTCTGCCTCACCTGTCAAGCAGGTCACTCACCGTCACTGTCTGTTCAGGTAACACTGATGACCCTTTGGCAGCCTGTGTGAAAGAACACAATGTTCTCCCGGTGTCCTATCCAACATTCCTCACCCATTCAAGGCTGCCAAAAGGACATGGTAGCTGTCATGTGCGGGGCAACAGTCACAACAAGTGCTATCCAACAGTAATACATTGTAAAGGACTTTGAGACCTTTCTGGCAGAGACACAATAAGACTCATTAAAAATGCCAAAACTTAGTTGGGAAGACAAGAAAAAACTTTGGAAGAAAAAAGTTTCAAAGAAAGGAGGATACAAGGCACTGTTCTGAAAGGTCAAAGGTTGGATGTAGTTAGGCTCACAGGTCACAAAGCTGATTGCCTCTGATGTATGAAATACTGGACATGTCACTTTATCTAACGCTGTACTTTTAGGTCGGTCTGTAGGCCACTTACCTTCCCCAAAATGAATGTCCTGTTGTGTTAAACTCATTCCCATTTGGTAATCAACCATTAAAATTAGTTCATTCCAAATTACCATGTAAGTAACCACCGGCATTACTACTAATTTTCATCTAATCAGGTGCCACTGTGCACAGTGTGATCCTTTCAAATAAGAACAATAAAAAACTCATTAAATTAGAACCATTAAACTACATTTCCCTAATACTTTTCCACATGTCTCAAATGAATGTTCTTAGTTTAGAACATCAATCATTGCCTACCCTCAAAAACACAACTTGTAGGAAAATGCCTGCTTTCCGAACACTAAAGAATATCAGCCACGTTCAGTTGTGGTGTTACCCATAGGGTATGATTGTGACAAGGATTGTGAGATACAAGAGGACATGGATAAACCAGCAGGATTAGCAGATAAGTGACAGGTAAACAATGCAAAAAAGAACAGTGAAATACTACATTTTGGAAATAAGATTGGAGAAAAGAAATATATTCTTAATATTAAAATCGAGTCGAGCAAAAGAGGGATCTTAATATACAGGTGGGCAAATCAACAATTTGGGCAGCACGGTAGCATGGTGGTTAGCATCAATGCTTCACAGCTCCAGGGTCCCAAGTTCGATTCTCGGCTGGGTCACTGTCTGTGTGGAGTCTGCACGTCCTCCCCGTGTGTGCATGGGTTTCCTCCGGGTGCTCCGGTTTCCTCCCACAGTCCAAAGATGTGCGGGTTAGGTGGATTGGCCATGCTAAATTGCCCGTAGTGTCCTAAAAAAAAGTAAGGTTAAGGGGGAGTTGTTGGGTTACGGGTATAGGATGGATACGTGAGTTTGAGTAGGGTGATCATTGCTCGGCACAACATCGAGGGCCGAAGGGCCTGTTCTGTGCTGTACTGTTCTAATTTCTAAATAAAATGGTAGCATAAGAAGATAAGGTCATAAAAAAGAAACAGAATCATTATACAGATACATTGAATATAAAACAAAGGAGACCATGATAAACTTGTACACGACGCAAGCTAGTCTGCAGTTGGAGTCTAGTTTTGAGCACCAGATTACAGGAAGGGTAGAAAAATAATGGATCCATGAGAATTTCAGCAGGATTGAAACGGTTGCAATGAGGCTGTTCTGAGATGTTCAGGCTCTTATCTCTGGGATTGGGAATGTTGGGCGGTTGATGGGATGAATAGTTGAGAACTGGTCAGGGAGTCGGTGGCAAGAAGACAAAAAATTGGAGACAATCACAAAAAGAATTAAATAGGAAATTTAAAATTATTTATTTACACAACAAGTAAGTCTGTGGGCAGATGGCGTGTATTGTAGGCAAGTGGGAGTTCATTCACGTTAATCATTAGAAAAGCAGAATTTTTCTTCAAATGTGTGAAACTTGCAAATGTTAATGTTTAGAGAGACTTAGGGTTACTCATGCAAGAAGTAAGTATAATAAGTTAGCATGCAGGTACAGAAAGCAAGAAGGAAAGCACTTAGTGGGACATTATAAATGTAGGACCTACCATCCTTTACTGTTTTTGTAATTATTATGGATGTCCTCTTCTTCTTGATAGGTGTACGTAGCATGTTAGTCTTTACTGCAATAGGATTGGATTACTGGAATAAAGAAATCTTGTTACAATTGTTTGGGGTTTGGTAAGACCACACCTAGAATACTGTGTGCAATTTTGGTTTCACATATTTAAGGAACAATTTATTTGTACTGGAAGCAGTCAAGCAAAAGTTCACAAGATTGGTCCATGGGATGAGAAGGTTTTTCAATGACGAGAGGCTAAGTAAATGGGGCCCATTTCCCTGAAATTTAGAAGAATGAAAGGTGATCTCATTGAAAGATTCAAAATTATGAAGGGGCTGGACAGGGTAGAAACTGAGAGATTGCATCCTCTGATTGGGAAATCTAGAACAAGGGGGCACCGTTTCAGGATAAGGGCCGATCATTTAGGATTGAGATGAGGAAAAGTTTCTTCACCCAATGGATTGTGAATGTTTGGATTATATTTAAACCAGAGAGACAGAATTTTGGCGTCTCAGGGAATCAAGGGATATGCGAAGTGGGCGAAGGTGGAGTTTAAGCCCAAATTCAGCTTTATTATATTGAATGGAGCAAGTTTGATGGGCTGCATGATCTTCTCCTGCTCCAATTTTATATGTTCTTACATAATGGCTATGGGGAGTGAGCGGGAGAGCATAATTAGACTAGATGGGATATTAAAGGGTATGTGGAGCAAGTGGGAAGGTGGGACTAGACTGAGTTCCTTGCAAGAGTAAGCATTTTGATGTGACAGACCAAATGGCCTGTTATTTGTTTAACATTTTATACATCATGTAAATTTGACCAAGTTGAGAAGCAGAAGATATCAGATACAAGAGAGGAGCAAGAGGAGAATGATGGAGCAATGACGTTTGATAGGTTAGGATAAATGATGCTTGGCTGAGTGAATATTCTTGGAAAGGTGAAGGAGTAAGAGAACACGCAGATATTATTTAGGGAACCAGGTAAATAGAAAGCTAAACATAAGAAGGGGCCAAGTTAGCTGGATGACTAAGAGGAAAGACTGAGAGAAGGAGATAATTGGAGCATTTTAAAAGGCTATATGATAATTCAGGTCTGAATGTTTCCTGTTTTCTCCTCAATAATTCACGCATTGATTTCTATGGAACAATCTGCTGCTGGTTTCACACACTGCACAAATATACCTAACAAATACATTTATAAACTGTCATATACTTTGATCAGACTGCCAAACTGCTTGGTTTTAGTAAAAACATAAAACCTTTTACTTTTTCTCTTCTCACCATCCAAGGCCTCAAACACTCCTTCCAGGAGAAGCAGTAATATTCTTGTACTTCTTTCAATTCTTTCAATCTAGTCTATTGTACTCACTGCGAACAGGATGGTCTCCTCTACACTGGGAAGACCAAACGGGAATTGAGTGACAGTTTTGCAGAACACCTCCTTGGTTCAGTCTGAAAGCATGGTCCTCAGCTCCTGGTGCCATGTCATTTTAAATCTCCACCTTGCTGTCAGGCTGACAACTCTGTCCTTGACCTGCTGCACTGTTCCAGTGAAATTCAACATCACAATGAGGAACAGCGCCTCATCTTTCACTTAGGCACTTTGCAACTTTCTGGACTCAACACTGAGTTCAATCATTTCAGAGGATCGACTCTGCGGTTTTATTTCGTTTCCTTTTCTTTGCACATTTTGTTTTCCCTCTTATTTTTTCCATTCATCAGCACACAGTATAAGGGTATTAGGCATGGCAAGGGTTAATGTGGGACTGGCGATCAGTACCTCCCGCAGTATGGTGGACTCACATGATCGTGAACAGAGTACAGCAGAAGCCAGCATGAGGATACCTAGTTAAGACACCTTGGGGGCGTACATTGTTTTGAGTTGTTAATAAACACTTAAGACAGTATTTCAATGCCCTGGTACAGTGGGGGCATGGCCAGAAAACATAGTGAGCCATTCAAAAGTCTATTGACTTAAGCGGGTCTGGAAAATCCCGCTTGCGCAAGGGGCCGTAAAATTACACCCTTAACATTCAACCGCACAAGCCTCCAGACGTCTGATGAGACACGGAACATACCCTTACCACGTGGTGGCAACTAGTGCACAAATCCAGAACCAAAGAAGCCAGAGTGTGACCCCAGAATCTCATGGCATGAAAAACTAAAGAAACTTAAGTCCTGGCCTGACTGAAGTGCACCTGAACTGAAGACACAGCTGGAGATTGCCTACAAAAAGCTTCATTGCCAGATCTGATCAAACACAGAGTCAAAGGTCCGAGCCAGATTATAAAAGGCTGCGCAAAAATCCAATAATAAAGGCTGAAAACTAGAAGAATTCATTCTGCATATGAAAAACCTAACCTGATCTAACACAGAGTCGAAAGACCTATCTAGATCACAAAAGATGTGAGCAACATTCATTAAAGGCTGAAAGTACCTTTAACAAAAATTGAGGGCACTAATCAGGCAGATCGTACAGACTTTGTAACAAGTGCAGCTGGAAGAATGGTGCAGCTGAGTTTGAAGTGAGCCCTCTGCCATATAGCTGCCGAGTTTGAATGATTGGGGAAAAATGATAAAAACAACAGCTGTGGCCTAAAATTGGCTCCGTATCGCACTTTTAAGTTTAAACAAACCAAGTAGCTGGCTCAAACGGCTTATTTTGAAGATTTCCTGAATAATGGATTACTTTAGAGAGTCAGGCTGACGACTGCTGCCAGGGCCTGCCGAGGCCTGATAGGCAGGGAAGATGCAGTGAGAGAAGGACGGTTACTGCAGTGCCATCTTTGACGAGGTAAAACAAAATTAAAGTTGTACACCTGTCTTACATGAAATGGCCATGGATAATAAATTAAAATCACCAGACCAGCTTGAGCTCATGCAAGGGCTCAAAACAGATGCAAAACTGGTGTCACAGAAAATAAAATGTTTAGATTACAGTACATCAGGATTGGGGAGGGAATCAGTGGGGGTCCAAGTTAATACATTTTATACTTAGTTGGTGAAATTACCAATGAAACCATTCTAATGCCAGGCACTGATGAATCCTCAGCCAGCTTTGATAAGATATTAAAAGCTTTTGACAATTATTTTGATTTTCAAATTGTGGAGCATGCAGAGCTTAAAAAGAGGGAAATAACATCTCAATAAAGCAACAAAAGGGCAAAATACAATATCCAAGCAAACCACATGATGGGTGCAGACCACGTCAGTACAATGAATAATAAAAATCTTTATTGTCACAAGTAGGCTTACATTAACACCGCAATGAAGTTAGCGTGAAAAGCCATGCATGAGCTGAAGAGTTTAGTGCAGAGGAAAGATGAGGCTGAGAAGCAGCAAGAAGACATAAACACAGATTGTTTAAACAGCAACTAACAGGAGGCAGTGCTGAGCCACCTGGCTCAATTGGAGATATAATAGAAGAGCATTCTAAGCAGCAAACGGATAAGAAAGCCATGAGGAGCAATGACAGAACTAAAACAGGCAAAGACTTTGCTGGAGACAGACTTAGCCAACAGTGAAGGACAAGGACAAAGCTCTGCTGCAGATGCTGAAGGAAAAGACAAAAATTAGATCATGAAATGTAAATCCGATGATAAAGATCATGGAACTAGAAGGAAAAGCACGGGATACCTGAAACGTACTGAGAACCTGTGAGTTGTTGAAAAATGAAATGGCTGAAATGAAAATCAAGAATCCAAAAATGGGAAGAAAAGGTTGGACAGTTGCAAGGCAAATTAGAATACCTCAGAAAGGAGCGTTAAGAATCACAGAAACAATAAACACAAGTAAAATCACAGAACGTGAGCTTGGAGGATAGCACAGAGGAGTTAGGCTCTGTTAAGGGAAAACTGTTCAATTCAGAGAACCAGCTTTCATGTATGGAAGATGAGTTTGCTAATGAAGTTAAGAACTGATCAGAACATTGGCATGTTGCTCACTGGAAGTAGAACACTTGAAAAGGGACTTGAAATGCCGAAATGATAACCTTGGAGATGCAAATTCAACTGAGATGGATCTTCAATTAGAGCTTGACGTAATTTCTTCAAAGTCTTCAAAGTCTCTATCAAGTTTAGTGAAACATGCCTGGAATGGGAGAAGAAATTATTTATGCATCAGAACAGTTGGTTGGATGCAGAGTTAAGAATCAGTTCTTGAACTTCGATCCAATCTGAACCACATGAAAGGTGATATGTGCAATATAAAAGAGCAAATCCAGACTTTAAAAGCAGATAAGGAATATTCTTAGAAACAGATTGAGGATCTAATAGGTGAATGGGAAATATAATGGGATGTGCAATATAAAAGAGCAAATCCAGACTTTAAAAGCAGATAAGGAATATTCTTAGAAACAGATTGAGATCTAATAGGTGAATGGGAAAACTCTTAAGGAGCAGTTAGTGACTATGGAAGAAATATTCCAAAAGGAAATGAATTCCCAGGTGAAATTGTTAAGCTTGGATAAGGATTCCCCAAATAATTCTGAAACAAAGTCAACTGAACCCACCAGAGTAGGGGTTGCACTGAATGAAAAGGTCAATAAGCTTTAAAAGAATTAGAAAATAAGAGAGTAAACAAATATTTAGATGAAATTGTGACGAGGTGGAATTGAAGGTTCCATTTCTGAAATGTTAATGTCTGGGAGGAACATGATGGAACTCATGGGGAAAAAAACCCAAACCCCACTCTATGAATGAACAAAGTGAACATTCCCTCTGGAAGGAATGGGACAAACCCATTGAGTCCAACTCCATAGGCAGCATGGTAGCACAGTGGTTAGCACAGTTGCTTTACAGCTCCATAGTCCCAGGTTCGATTCCCGGCTTGGGTCACTGTCTGTGCGGAGTCTACACGTTCTCCCCGTGTGTGCGTGGGTTTCCTCCGGGTGCTCTGGTTTCCTCCCACAGTCCAAATATGAGCAGGTTAAGTGGATTGGCTGTGATAAATTGCCCCTTAGTGTCCAAAAAGGTTAGGTCGGGTTACTGGGTTGCGGGGATAGGGTGGAGACGTGGGCTTAAGTAGGGTGCTCTTTCCAAGGGCCGGTGCAGACTCTATGGGCTGAATGTCCTCCTTCTGCACTGTAAATTCTATGATTCTAGAATTCAAACAAAGCAGTTGGGTTGTAGATAAGGAGAAATTTAACTGCAAGGAGCTCAAAGAATTAGTCAGATAGAGACAACCAGGTGCCTGAAGGTCAGAGTGCATGATGTCAACTCCAAATTCAGAAAATCTGTCCAAAGCAACTGAGCCTACTGCTCCTCCCAACATGATCATAACAAGATCTGGAAGAATTGTCAAGACTCCAGAATTTATAAAGTCAGAGATTTGAGGGGGATCAGGGAAGAAGAGGTAGCTTGAAAAGATTATATTGTCAGTATGATTGGATAATGACTTGGGGGAGGTGTAGTATAAGGGTGTTCAGTGAATAGTGTGGGTCTGGAGAACAGTATCATGTAGAGAGTCACATGACAGTGGACTGAGTACAGTAGAGTCTAGCAGAACACAGAATACAGGTAGTGCTGAGTTAAGGCTATACCATGGAGATGTATGAGTTGTTAAGAAACACTTAATGTTCAACCACACAAGCCTCCAGACCTCTTTGTGAGACACAGAACAAACCCTTACAACACACACACCCGTTCTAGTTAAATATTTTGTTTCTTTGTCCTTTTTATCCCATCCTCTATCTCCTTGGCCTTGTAAGACTAACACTTCTGCCATCCAATTTCTCACGCCTGCCACCTTATCACAGACCTTCCTTTTGTCCTTATCCCACCGATCACCTGCTGAAAACCTCTCATCTCACTAACTTTTCCCAGTTGTGATGAAAGGTCAATGACCTGAATCATTAACTCTGTTTCTCTCTCCACAGATGTTGCCTGACCTGCTGAGCATTTCCAGCATTTTCTGATTTTATTTCAGATTTCCAGCATATGGAGTATTCTGCTTTTTACTTGATTTTCAAATTTTGTTTCGGGAATTTGGTGGAATGAAGAAACTATTTAATTGATAGTTTTACCATGCATTGTAAACTGTTCCATCGATTGCGTTCTTCATCCAGTTTTCAGTCCCTGCACTTTCTCCATATTTCAGTTACTTTGCCCATTCTTCCATTATATTTCGCAATATGTTTACTTCCAGAGTAATATCTTGTTTTAAACATTGTGACTGATTTTGCTTCTCTTGACTTTCATGGATGTTGACAACTTTTAACACATCCACATGTCAAACCAGAGCTTAGACTGAAGGCCTCATGAGAAACTGTGACCTTACTGAAGGTTTATATCGAATAGTTTGAAACATACTCGTCTAACAATCCAAATTCAATCAACCAATCAGAATCATAATGGACATTTCCTGACCTCTGACCTGAGGGAATGCATAACTTCCATATATTTTATGTTTTTTCCCCTAATCTTTATTTCCTAGGACAACCTCCAGAGGTTTCTACCTGGCTCTGGTGTGGTACTGAAGACTGGGGCAGGTGGCATCCAAGTATATGGCCAAATGGGATCCGGAGTCAGAAGTGGGTACAGTCACTTTGGAACACATTCGAGAGGCACAGCACCAGCACCATACCCTAAACCTCAGCACCTTGCTGCTGTCTCCGGGATCACTGGGAAACACGGGAGTGGTCAAGTAGCTAACGGGATTGGAGGTCTTGAAGGTGGCGGAGATCAGGGTAAGTGTGTGAACAAGGTTAACACTTTGAATACGCCACAGACTTCATAAAATGTCCTTGCTTTGTCTTGTCAATAATATTGGTCAACCTGATGCAGGAAGACAGTTGCAGTCTCTGAATGGGGTGCTGTTTACGTAGACAGACTGATTTTCTGGGAGAAATTAAAATGCAAATTGTAAATCCTATCTTGTACCTCGACACGGATTCAAGCAATGCACGAGAATAGAGAGGATTAACAACCAAAGTAGACTCTTCTTTGGACCTGTTTGAATGTGCAGTTGGCACCATCACAGATGCTCTGATGCAGACCACCTGCCAGGCCCAAGGCCCAGTCTGGGTGGGAGAGGATAAACGATTGGGAGTAAAGGCCATAGCAGTTTTCTGGAGCCCTGAGAAGTATTACTTAAGTCATGAAAGCTGCTTAAATTCAGGAATTCCCCGTCACGAGCCTTGAATCGGGCAAACCAATTTAGAAGGGAATATGAAATGAAGTCTGCTGTCATTTCAGGAAGCTACCAGGGCTGCCTAAAACACAAAGCCCCCAACCAATTTAATAGCTACCTAAACTCTTGTACAGATAAGGCACAAAATTGATTATCATTGTGCTTAATTTATACCCATAAAATAGCATCAAAAATGTTAAATTTTAAAATGTGTAAGTTTGGATCATAACAAAGGGGTCTTTGAAATGTTTATTTATGTGGCACCTTGCAAGATCACAGGACATCCCAGAGCACTGTACAGTCAATTCATTACCTGTTTGAACTAATGTAGTGGCTAGATGAAACAAGTTCATATTTTTTCCAGGACAGCATCATATTTTTGACAGGAGTTTTCTAGTTTGTTATTTGCAAAGAACTTGAGGAAAAGTGAAGACATTCTAAGGTTCCTACAAACTAATATCAAACAGCAAGCAGATGTTTTAAAAAAAGTTATTCTTGTGATGTGGGCATTGCAGGCAAGGACATGCCCAACCTGCGTTGCCGTGAGAAGGTGGGTTGGGCCTTCTCTTTGAAGCTCCCACAGGATCCTGCGCCAGACCCATGAGAATGTTTCTCATTCAGCAATTACCCTCAATATCCCAGAGATAAGGAGAGAGAAATAGGCCCAGGATCCCTCCTGCGCGGGACCAGGATTAGTTTGAGCTGTGATGCACTACAGGAACGAACCATGGCTCCTTAGACAGCACCTTCCAAACCCATGACCACTACCATCTAGAAGGACAAGAGCAGCAGATACCTGGGAACCCCACCACCTGGAGTTTCCCTCTAAGTCACTCACCATCCTGACTTGGAAATATATCGCCGTTCCTTCACGATCACTGGGTCAAGATCCTGGAACTCCCTCCCTAACAGCACTGTGGGTGTATGTACACCACATGGACTGCAACGGTTCAAGAAGGCAGCTCACCACCATCTTCTCAAGGGGTAATTAAGGATGGACAATAAATGCTGGTCTCGCCAATGACACCCACATCCCATGAAAGAATTTTCTAAAGTCAGTTAGCCTCATTGTCGAAGCTGACACTGGCTTTTCATGTGCACCTCAGGACAAATGAACATCTTCAGGAGAGGAATGAAAGAGGAGAAAACTGAAAAATACAACTTCCATTTGATAAGGGGCAGCACGGTAGCATTGTGGATAGCACAATCGCTTCACAGCTCTAGGGTCCCAGGTTCGATTCCGGCTTGGGTCACTGTCTGTGCGGAGTCTGCACATCCTCCCCGTGTGTGCGTGGGTTTCCTCCGGGAGCTCCGGTTTCCTCCCACAGTCCAAAGATGTGCAGGTTAGGTGGATTGGCCATGCTAAATTGCCCTTAGTGTCCAAAATTGGCCTTAGTGTTGGGTGGGGTTACTGGGTTATGGGGATACAGTGGAGATGTTGACCTTGGGTAGGATGCTCTTTCCAAGAGCTGGTGCAGACTCGATGGGCCGAATGGCCTCCTTCTGCACTGTAAATTCTATGTAAAAAAAAAAAATTACAGCCCTTCTAAAATCCTCCATGGCTTAAGAGCAATGGAACAAAACTAAGTTTCAATTGAAAATAGTTGCCTTTCCATCACTGACCAATGTGCAAGAACAACACAAATTGAACGAGGTACAACGATAGGTGGAAAGAGAGATTAAGTTACGTTTGAGATAGGAACTGATATATAGAGTGGCATGCATATGGAAAATGAGGTTTTCTTGAGGCATTGGTGCAGAGATGACACAACGTTTAGAGCACAGAAAGAGGCCCATTTAGCCCATCGTGTTTGTACCAGAGAAAAACAAGCCTCCTAGCCCAATCCCACTTTCCAACATTTGTTCCATTGCCCTGCCGGTTACCACACTTGAAGTGATATCCTGAATGAGTTGAGGGTTACTGCCTTTAACATCTTCCAGGCAGCGAGTTCCTGATCCCTAACATCCTCTGGGGGGAAAAAAAAATTCTTCATCTCCCCTCTAATCTTTCTATCAATCACTTTAAATCTATGCCCCTTCATCACTGACATCTCAGCTGAAGTAAACAGGCCCTACCCACCCACTCTATCCAGGCCCCTCACAGCTTTGTACATCTGAATCTAATTTGCACTGAACCTCTTCTCTTCTGGGGAACAAACCCAGCCTCCAATCCTTCCTCATCGCTGCAACCTTCCAGTCCCAGCAGCATCCTGGTAAATGTGCAGAGAGGTGACTGCACGGTGTGTCTGTACAATCAACAATGTTAACCTTTTGTCACTGTTCTGTGATCAGAACTAATCCCATCATAACGCAAAGAAAGGTCTTCACTTTCGCAGCCATGGCTGTTGAGTCTCTATTTCCTTGTTTGCAGGTGGAGTTGATGGTGGGAAGGGAGCTGGAGGAGCTGGAGGAGCTGGAGGAGTTGGGAAGAAGCACATTACAGTATTGAAAACCTATGTGTCACCCTGGGAGCAGGCCATGGGTAACGATACTGAGCTGAAGGCGACGATGAGTTTACACATGGAGTCGCCATCTGCTCCAGGCATGCTCCAGTTTTATAAATCCTTCAACAGGTGAGATTCCTGCCCCAAGAGAACAGAATGAGTTTGAGTTCCACAGCGGGTCCATTCTCCTCTCCCAGCCCACCCCTCACCCCCATTGGTTATCTGCTGATTGGGTCACCCGCAGCTTCTATGAAATGGAAACCGGGTAGATCGGCCAAGTGATGCACTCCGGTTAGAGAGTCCCCTGGGTGCGAAGGTGAACATTAAAATTAATTTCACACAGATAAATGGCACAATTTGATGGGTGATGGGGAAGCAGGACAGGAACAGGCTCACACAAACTGGGCAATCTGCGATTTATCAGCCAATTGGCGAAGATTGCGAATATATGTCCTGTCAAGTTTAGATGAAACCCTCCTAATAACTTTTAACCAAAGCTTCCCTCCAGTTCCTGTGAAGCACAAGGTTAGAGGAGCATCACTGCCACTCAGTGAAGTTTCTATTGCTGGATCTGAAACTGAAGGGAAACTCTCAAAGCAACTTGCAGTTTAGTGCAGGACACCAATAAAGAGGTGACATGAATTAGTTCCGCCAGCCCATCATCTCATGGCTCACTGGCATGTTTACCCCAAACTGTGTGACTGCACAGTAACCTGCTCAGATCACACATGTCCACCCACATGCCGCATTAAACACATCATCTGCTGCATAAATAAAACCTGGGTGATGTTGTTCATTGGCTCCGATAAATTAATAAGAATTTGAATTAAATATAACTTGCTGCTGTTAGTGGAAGCACTAAAGCATCGCTTTCTCTCGGACACTGGGTTGGGATCACTTGGATCTTCCCCAGCCTCGTCCCAGCTTCAGAATGGAGTTGCTGAAGGAAATTAAGGAATTTCTACAAGTTAATTTGTTATCGGGGGTACAGAACGCGGAAAGGCAGAGATCAAAAATGGCACTTTTACTCACCCCACTTGAAATACGCTATAGAGCAATAATACAGAACAGAGATCTTCATCTTGAGAGGGAGGTCAATGAACAAATTGAAATATCTTCAGCATTGGTAAGAAAAAGCTTTGATCCTTTTCCATAGAGAGTAATGAATTGACAAAGAGGTTGATGAAGGTAGTGCAGATGCTTTCTATAAATGGACTTTCAAAAGGCATTTGATAATAGTACCCCACAAAGGATTCTTTGAAAAGTAGAAGCTCTGGCATTAAAGGGACGGTGGGGACTTGCACAAAAGTCGGCTCAGAGATAGAGTGTTGTCCTGATTGGAGAGAAGGATGCCAGGGTCTTCTGGGATCCGTATTAGGATCATTGCCTTTCTCGTTCTCCATACACAAGCTGGGTTTGGGCATTGGGAACAGAATTTCAACATTTATAGAGGATACAAAACTCAGCAAAGTAGCAAATAGTGAGGAGGATAGTTACAGATATGAGGAGACTGACTGGTGATATGGGCAAATACATGATGGAAGTCATTTATTGTAGAAAGTGTAAAGTGATGCAGTTTGGGAAAAACACCATGGAGACAGAGGCAGCAACATCTAAATGGTTTTGAAGGAAAGAAGTGGTGAAATAACTGAGGGACCCGGGGGTATATATTGACCGATATTTGAAGGTGGCAGGGCAGTTAGGAAAGGATATGGGATACATGACTTTGTAAACAGGGGCATTAAATACCAAAACAAGAAGTCATGCTCAACATTACAAACCTCATGGGCAGCACGGTGGCACAGTGGTTAGCACTGGGACTGCGGCGCTGAGGACCAGGGTTCGAATCCCGGCCCTGGGTCACTGGCCATGTGGAGTTTGCACATTCTCCCCGTGTCTGCGTGGGTTTCACCCCCCTCAACCCAAAAAATGTGCTGGTTAGGTGGATTGGCCACGCTAAATTGCCCCTTAATTGGAAAAAAAATAATTGGGTAATCTAAATTTAAAGGAGAAAAAAAAAACATTACAAACCACTGGCTACTCAACTGAATGCAGCATGTGCATCATTCTGGGCACCATACTTGGGAGAAATGTCCAGATCCTGGGCTCGGTACGAAGGAGGGTCATCAGGATGATGTCAGGTCTGAGTGACTCCACCTCAGTGGGTAGATTGGAGAAATGGAGGCTGCTCCTCAGACCTGAGACAGAGAGGCTGAGAGAGAATGTAATATTGCGGAGGGCTTTGATAGACTCAAGAGAGAAACCATCACCCCATTCAAGGTAAAATTCATCCAAGTGAAACATATAAAATTGGTAGGAATAGTCCATGAAATTGAAACATTCCCAATCGAAGACTATAAACATGTGTTTGTTTCTCATCTCCATCAAATACAGATCAAACACCACCGATAGCCAATATAAAATTCAGATAGATACATTGCTCCAGCCCACAGTCAAGAAAATGAGTGATGAAAAATAAACATTGAATGTTTTAAATAAACAAAGAACAGACAATGGTAGTGTGATGCCCTTGGAGATGCACATTTGTGTTGGAATTAGCACAGCATCTTGCACTTGGCTTCCACCAGCGGTAGCTCTTAGTGAGTGGGACCTATAATAAGTACATCTTACTCAGCTGTGGGAAATATCGTAGAGAAGACTTGGTCAGAATTGGGAGCCATAAAACCAGCCAGTTGTAAGGCATGTGCTCTTTCTGCTATTTCTGCACAGATATACAAAGCACTCCCTTTCCAGGGGGTGAGTTAGAGGGATATTGTGCAGGTGAATGCATCCTTATTCGATTTATTGAGAAAAGAAGGTAGTAGAATACAGGTAGTTGAGATATAAAGTCTCACTCACTAAGCCATGTAGACCAGCAGAAGCTGAAGCTATGGCCCACAATCTATCCCCTATAGGCGGAACCATATCGGATTCGCGACTTCTGCTGAGCACTGGGATTTATCAAATGTTAATTGAGAAGAGGTTTGGGCTCCATTCCAACTTGCTCCGTATTTGTCGTCAAGCTCCACACACCAGTTATCGTAACGTCGGAAAAGTACCAGGCAGTAAGCAGTGCCTCGGGGAAATCTGCATTTACACGGGGAGGAAACATTGAAGAGTTCAATGGAGGGTCAAATGATCAAACGGGTTGGGGCATCACTGATAGAATCAAGGGGTCGGGGGTCAGTATCACTGCTAGAATCAAGGGCTGGAGATGGGGGGTAAGGGATCAGGGTCACTGCTAGAATCAAGGGCTGGGGGTGGGGGTAGGGGATCAGTGTCACTGCTAGAATCAAGGGCTGGGGTGGGGGTCAGTATCACTGCTAGAATCAAGGGCTGGAGATGGGGGGTAAGGGATCAGGGTCACTGCTAGAATCAAGGGCTGGGGGTGGGGGTAGGGGATCAGTGTCACTGCTAGAATCAAGGGCTGGAGATGGGGGGGTAAGGGATCAGGGTCACTGCTAGAATCAAGGGCTGGAGATGGGGGGTAAGGGATCAGGGTCACTGCTAGAATCAAGGGCTGGGGGTGGGGGTAGGGGATCAGTATCACTGCTAGAATCAAGGGCTGGGGGTGGGGGTAGGGGATCAGTGTCACTGCTAGAATCAAGGGCTGGGGGTGGGGGTCAGTATCACTGCTAGAATCAAGGGCTGGGGGTGGGGGTAGGGGATCAGTGTCACTGCTAGAATCAAGGGCTGGGGGTGGGGGTCAGTATCACTGCTAGAATCAAGGGCTGAGGGTGGGGTGGGGTGTGTGTCACTGCTAGAATCAAGGGCTGGAGATGGGGGGTAAGGGATCAGTGTCACTGCTAGAATCAAGGGCTGGGGGTGGGGGGGGGGGGGGTGAGTGTCGCTGCTAGAATCAAGGGCTGGGGTGGGGGGGTGAGTGTCACTGCTAGAATCAAGGGCTGGGGGGGGGGTGAGTGTCACTGCTTGAATCAAGGGCTGGGGGTGGGGGTAGGGGATCAGTGTCACTGCTAGAATCAAGGGCTGGGGGTGGGGTGGGGTGTCACTGCCAGAATCAAGGGCTGGGGTCCATTTTGTGTGGCTTGCTCATATTTGCTGCCAATCAGGAAATGCTTATGTTTCAGTTTTTGTTGTTTACCAGTTCTCAAACAGCTGCCAGTCTGTAAGAGCTGTCCTGTTACAGAGTCACCTGACCAGGAACCTGCCTGGCTATTTGACTGGAAGGTGTTCTGGTTTTCAAGCGCCTGCAGCTTGAGTGGCCGGTGTCCACATTATAATTCAACCCCCACCCCCCCAAAAAAAATCTTGTTAAAATAACACAGGGTCACAAAGGGCCTGTTTTTGGTGCCCAAAAAGACGGCAAGAGTTTGAACTCCCTAAAGTCTCTGGGAGGTGTACGTGACCTGATTAACTTTCTTAAATTAGTCGGTTGCTCTGTGACTTGATACGGCCCTGACACTAGATCCTGCATTAGGTTCTGAAATCTCTGTCCACATTCTTCCAGTCAAACCTGTCTTACTGAAAGAGTTGCAGTCCCCTTGAAGATACAAACACTTTCAGCGAAATCTGAGTTCTATTTCTGATTAAACAAGAAAAAACTTCACCAATGACAGCATAAATTCAATGGCCGAGTTGCTTCACGGGGAGATTGACGGTATAATTCCCAAACGGGGGGGGGGGGGAGAAAGGCAGGTTCTGCCTTCTAAAGCGATGTTCAGTGTTGTAACTTAAAATTGAACTAGTGTTCTAAAAATCCTTTCCAGAACTGCCATGCCATATGGAGGGTTTGAAAAGGCAGCCAAGCTGATGACTTTTCAGCTCCCGGAATTTGATACAGCTCCTCCCGAACCTGAGCCCGTGGTCGTATTCCACCAAGATATCAGCTGCCGGCCAAACTTTAACAGGACCCCTCTGGGCTGGACTCCAATGAGCACAGATTCTTTGGTTAACCTTGGAGTAGATCTTGAGTTCAACGCTGAAACTGATGACCTGTAAGAGGCTTGGGCGAGCAGCTGATTTGTTTGAAGCGCTCGTTTGGCCTCAGCTCAGGAGCATTAGAAATGACATTTGGCTTGAATCATCAGTGTATCAATGTGTAGTCTTTAAAAGCTGATGGCTTCTCAAAACCTCTTCCCTCACCCATTACTGACACATTTTGCTACTTGCCTCAAAAACTGATCTGGAGCAGGTTTCAGGTTCCTGTTACAGTTGCAGTTTGCATAGTGTAAGGAAGAGTAAACAGCAAATCGTGATAGAGAAAGATTTTTGGCTTGGATGTCTCTAAGGCAGTAATGTTATCAGGCAACTATTTTCTAAACAAAATAAAAAGCTAACAAAAAATATTGACTGTATTTAATTCCTTGTATGTGAAACATGGGGATGGCACGTGGCACGATGATTAGCACTGTTGCCTCACAGCGCCAGGGACCCGGGTTCAATTCTGGCCTTGGGTCACTGTCTGTAAAGAGTCTGCACGTTCTCCCCGTGTGTGCGTAGGTTTCCTCTGGGTGCTCTGGTTTTCTCCCACAGTCCAAAGATGTGCAGGTTAGGTGGATTGGCCATGCTAAATTGCTCCTAGGTGGGTTGTGCGGATGGAGTGGGTCTGTGTGGGGTGCTCTTTCGGAGGGTCAGTGCAGACTTGATGAGCCGGATGGTCTCCTCCTGCATTGTAGCGATTCTACGAAACTTATAAATCAGTGTTCATAAATTTGCACTTGATGTATCGAATCTAGTCAGTCACCCAGGACATAGCTCTCTCAGTTTAACACCAACAACTGAAACTTTTATTAACATCGTGCTTTAGTTGTAGTAAAACATCCCAGGTCAAACAAAATCTAACACTGAACCACATGTGGAGATATTAGGGCAGATGCCCAAATGTTTGCTCAGAGATTGGTTTGAAGGAACATCCCTTAAAGGAACAAAAAAAGGCAGAGAGCGGGGGGAGCGAGGGGGTTACAGAAATTCTGGTCTTGCCAGCGGAAGGCATAGCTGTCAATGGCAGAGTGACTTAATATTCAGGATGTTCTGGAGTCCAGAATTGGAGTTTTGACAGATATCTCAGAGGGTTACGAGGTTGGAGAATAGAGATAAAGAAAGGAAATGCCATGGAGTGATTTGAAAACAAGGATAAGGTGTTGTTTAACCAGGATGTAATATAGGGGGAGGCTGTGGTATTGTCACTGGACTAGTAAACCAGAGACCCGGAGTACTCTGGGGTCCCAGGTTCAAATCCTGCCTCTGCTGATGGTGATATTTGATTCAATAAAAATCTGGAATTAAAAGTCTCGTGATGACCATGGTCAGTTGTTGTAAAAACCCATCTGGTTCACTAATGTCCATCAGGGACGGAAATCTGCCGTCCTTACCCAGTCTGACTGACATGTGACTCCAGACCCACAGGTGGTTGACTCTTAGCTTCCCCCATCAAGGGCAATTAGGGATGGGCAATAAGTTAATTTTTAAAAATAGGTGACAGTTAGGGCAGGGGCAGATTTTGGAAAATCACAAAGTTTTGAAGTGGAAAAATTGGCCAGTGCCAAAGACTGGATGAAGATTTCAGCAGCTGAGGAGGCAAAGGTGATGTTCGGGAGGTATAAATGGCAATCTTAATGAGTATTGTGCAGCTGTGATGTACAGTGAAACATCAGATCAGTGCAGGCATTGGAATCACTGATTGGAATCGCTAATTAATCACAGGTCGACTCAATTTTCCATAGAATCCCTAAAGTGCAGAAGGAGGCCATTCTGCCCATCGAGTTTGCTCCGACCCTCTGAAATAGCACCTTCCCTCGGCCCACTCCCCCGCCCTATCCCCATAACGCACCTAACCGTTGGATACCAAGGGGCAATTTAGCATGGCCAATCCACCTAACTTGCATATCTTTGGACTGTGGGAGGAAACCGGAGCACCCGGAGGAAAGCCAGGCAGACACGTGGAGAATGTGCAGACTCCACACAGCCAGTCGGCCGAGGCTGGAATTGAACCCGGATCCCTGGTGCTGTGACGCAGACGTGCTCACTACTGTGCCGCCCACATGTACGAATTTAACAGAAAATCCTTCACAGAAACATAATATAGGTGAATGTATTTTGTTTGTATATTTACTGAACAAAAATCTGCTACCATTCAATAATCAAGGAAGCAAAGTACACAAAGCCCAATAAAGCTATGGAACACTCTTCATACTTGTGCAAAGATGAACATTGATGTTACATGTCCAACAAGATGACTCTTACTCAATTTATGCTCAACAGGAATGTCAGAAATGCAATTAACCTTAAGGCTGCTCAGTGGAAACACATTTTTTTTGTAATTTTAGAGTACCCAATTCATTTTTTCCAATTAAGGGGCAATTTAGCGTGGCCAATCCACCTACCCTGCACATCTTTGGGTTGTGGGGGTGAGACCCACGCCAACATGGGGAGAATGTGCAAACTCCACATGGACAGTGACCCAGAGCCGGGATCGAACCCGGGACCTCAGCGCCATGACCCAGCAGTGCTAACCACTGCGCCACCGTGCTGCCCCCAGTGGAAACACTCTTGTTCCTGAGTCAGAGGTTACAGGTTTAAGCCCTGAGAGTATAATCTGACCTGATCCTTCCCTGCAGAGTTAGTCAATTGTCTGATGTGTTCGCTTTCAAGTGAAATGTTATATTGAGTTTGTCTGCCTCTTCAGGTGTAAATTCCCATGGTTCTTTTTTGAAACAAGGCACACAAGCTCCTCAGTTATCTATTAATCTCTCAACCTGCACCTGCAATTGTCCTTGAGCGATAGGACAATGAGGGTGATCATAATTGCTCTCCCTGTTTCCACCCCACCCCACCCCCCACTGTTGCTCAAGATCAATTTTGCTCAGAGAAGGGGGAATATGGAAGATAAACATGGATGAGGAAAACCCAAGGATTACAGGTGAGGTGATATGACCACATCCATGTGCTTCCAACAAATATATTTGTTTGACAACCACTGTTAAAAAAAGCTTCTCTGAAGGAGAAATGTAATGTTTTACAGCAAGTTGGTGAGTGAAGAATAATCTTCAGAAGGAGAATGGAAGAAGTAAAAGTAAGTAATGGGAAACGGCTGTGTATTGAGAAAACACAATTAATATTGTGAATCTCTCAAACAAATCAGTTCCCTTTGTCGTTTGTTTCAATATTCTGCTGCCCAAGTGACTTGGTACCTTATTGTTTTCATTGAGAATCTCAGGCGCAGTCCCAATGCACAGGACATTCTCAAGCTTGAGCTGGGCGATAGATTGGGTATAAATGAGAGCGAGAGAACAGATGGGGAAAAGGAAACACTTGAGGAACCATGTCAGACATTGGGACATCCATACGTGATACTGTGATGTCTATGAAAGGTGTTCCTGACAAACCTTATGTAGTTCAATGGGAGGTAAATGATGAGAGGCTGGGTAAACTGGTTTTACATTCTCTGAGGCTTAGAGGATGAATGGTGATCTCACTGAAACCTACAAGATTCTGAGGGGGTTTGATAGGGTGGACAATGAGAAATTGTTTCCGTTGGGCAAGGAATTTAAATCCCGGGAGCACAGTCTCAGGATCTGGGGACAATCATTCAGGACTGAGATGAGGGGAAATTACTTGCCTCAATGGGTGAAATTTTCTATCCCAGAGAGCTATGGATGCTCCATTATTGAATATATTTAAGGATTGGATTGGATTTGTTTATTGTCACGTGTACCAAGGTACAATGCAAAGAATTGTCTGCGTACAGTTCAGACAGATCATTCTATAGAACATAGAACAGTACAGCACAGAACAGGCCCTTCGGCCCTCGATGTTGTGCCGAGCAATGATCACCCCACTTAAACCCACGTAACCCGTATACCCGTAACCCAACAATCCCCCCATTAACCTTACACTACGGGCAATTTAGCATGGCCAATCCACCTAACCCGCACATCTTTGGACTGTGGGAGGAAACCGGAGCACCCGGAGGAAACCCACGCGCACACAGGGAGGACGTGCAGACTCCACACAGACAGTGACCCAGCCGGGAATCGAACCTGGGAACCTGGAGCTGTGAAGCATTGATGCTAACCACCATGCTACCGTGAGGCCCCAAAGCTATACATGAGAGAAATACATAGGGCAAACATAAATCACAATGTAAATATATAGACACAGGCATCGGGTGAAGCATACAGGAGTGTAGTGCTACTCAGTAGAGAAGATGTGTGAAGAGATCAGATCAGTCCATAAGAAGGTCGTTCAAGAGTCTGGTAACAGCGGGGAAGAAGCTGTTTTTGAATCTATTAATGCATGTTCTTAGACTTTTGTACCTCCTGCCCGATGGAAGAATTTGGAAGAGGGAATAAGCCGGGTGAGGGGTCTTTGATTCTGTTGCCCACTTTCCCAAGGCAGCGGGAAGTGCAGACAAGAGTCAATGGATGGGAGGCGCATTCACATGATGGACTGGGTTGTGTTCACAACTCTCTGAAGTTTCTTGCGGTCCTGGGCCGAGCAGTTGCCATACCAGCCTGTGATACAGCCAGATAGAATGCTTTCTATGGTGCATCTGTAAAAGTTGGTAAGAGTCAATGTGGACATACTGAATTTCCTTAGTTCCTTGAGAAAGTATAGGAGCTGTTGTGTTTTCTTGGTCATAGCGTCAACATGGGTGGACCAGGACAGATTGTTGGTGATGTGCATCCCTAGGAATTTGAAGCTGTCAACCAGCTCCACCTCGGCCCCATTGATGCAGACAGGGGTGTGGACAATACTTTGCTTCCTGAAGTCAATGACCAGCTCTTTAGCTTTGCTGGCATTGAGGGAGAGATTGTTGTAGTTACACCACACCACTAGGTTCTCAATTTCCCTCCTGTAGTCGAGCGCATAGTTGCTTGAGATCCGACCCACTACAGCCGTGCTGTCAGAAAACTTGTAGATGGAGTTGGAGCCACATTTTGCCGCACAGTCGTGTGTCTGTAGGGAGTAGAGTAGGGGGCTAAGTACACAGCCTTGCGGGGCCCCGGTATTGAGGACTAATGTGGTGGTGTTGTTGTTCATTCTTACTGATTGTGGTCTTTGGGTCAGAAAGTTGAGGATCCAGTTGCAGAGTGAGGATCCAAGTCCTAGGTTTTGGAGCTCTGATATGAGCTTGGCTGGGATTATGGTGTTGAAGGTGGAGCTGTAGTCAATGAATAGGAGTTTGATGTAGGAGTCCTTGTTGTTGAGATGCTCCAGGGATGAGTGTAGGGCCAGGGAGATGGTGTCTCCTATAGACAGGTTGTGGCGGTATGCGAATTGCAATGGATCTAGTCATTCTGGGAGTTTGGAGTTGCCGTGCCTCATGACCAACCTCTCAAAGCACTTTGTTATGATCGATGTCAAGGTCACAGGGACGATAGTCATTGAGACATGTTGCCTGGTTCTTCTTTGGCACCGACATGATGGTGGTCTTCTTGAAGCAGGTGGAGACCTCGGGATAGAGTAGGGAGAGGTTGAAGACGTCCACGAACATATCTGCCAGCTGGTCCGCGCAAGATCTGAGTGCACGACCAGGGACCCCGTCAGGACCCTTGCTTTCCGAGGGTTCACTTTCAAGGAGCTGATCTGACTTCAGAAGCTGTGACATTGGTATGGGTGTGTCCGAGGCTGCTGGGGCAGTTGACAGCAATTTGATGGTTTCCTGCTCGAATCAAGCATAGAATGCATTGAGTTCATTGGGCAGGGGTGCGTTGCTGCCGGAGATACTACTCGGCTTTGTTTTGTAGCCCGTTGTGTTGTTTAAGCCTTACCACAACCGACGAGAGTCCGTGACATTAGTCTGTGACTCTAACTTGGTCTGATATTGTCGCTTGGCATCCCTGATGAAGGCTGGGTTAGCACTGTAAAAAATCTACAATTGCCCCTTAATTGGAAAAAAATAGGAGATTAAGCATTTTGAACCCAGTACTCCCTTGTGTACAACATGCTATTACTTCTTTTTTAATATAAATTTAGTGTATTCATTTTTTTTCCATTTCACGTGACCAATCCACCTGCCCTGCCCATCTCTGGATTGTGGGGGTCAAACCCACGCAAACACAGGGAGAATGTGCAAACTCCACACGGACAGTGACCCAGAGCTGGGATCGAACCTGAGGCCTCGGCGCTGTGAGGCAGCAGGGCTAACCCACTGCGCCATCGTGCTGCCCAGCATGTTATTACTTCTGTCTGTTACATTATTCGCACTACACTGCAACTACTCTGCTTGGGGGTTGGCAAGAAAATCCCAACTCTTTCATCAAATCTTATTCCTCTCAATCAGACAAAAATATAGTAATTTCTAATTGTGACGTGGCTGTGCTGTGGGCAGTGAATAGAATTCAAGACTCCATTAATTAGAAGGAGTTACAAGTCATCTCCAGTATTAAGTCCTGCTTTAATATCCATGGGTAGTTAATTGTTGGGATCAGGGTAACACAGCAAGTATTATTCCTGACATTGAAAGGAAGTATACTCATAATGAAAGAAAGATTTGCATTTGTATAGCACCTTGCATGAACCTCGTGCATCGAAATGTGCTTTCCAACAAATGAAGTACTTTGGAAGTGCCACCTTTGTTATAATGTGGAAAACACACAGCCTATTTGTGTAGAGTAGGGTGACACAAACAGCAATGAGATAATGACCAAATAATTGATTCAGTGATGTTGGTCGCGGGATAAATATTTGCCAGGACAATGGGGAGAACCTTTCTTTGAAATATCGCCATGCGATCTTTATGTACATCTGAGAAGACAGTCAGAGCCTCAGTTTAATTTCTCATCCAAAAGATATAGAACAGTACAGCACAGAACAGGCCCTTCGGCCCTCGATGTTGTGCCGAGCAATAATCACCCTACTTAAACCCACGTAACCCGTATACCCGTACCCCAACACTCCCCCCATTAACCTTACACTACGGGCAATTTAGCATGGCCAATCCACCTAACCCGCACATCTTTGGACTGTGGGAGGAAACCGGAGCACCCGGAGGAAACCCACGCACACACGGGGAGGACGTGCAGACTCCGCACAGACAGTGACCCAGCCGGGAACCGAACCTGGGACCCTGGAGCTGTGAAGCATTGATGCTAACCACCATGCTACCGTGAGGCCCCAAATGATATTTCTGACAGTGTAGCATTCTCTCGCATTGGGAGTACCAGCATAGATTCCATGCTAAAGATTCAGGAGTGAGATGTGAAGCCAAAGTACTGTGACTCACAAACGAGAGTGCTACCCTGGAGCTATTCCTAACAGGATGTGACCAGGTGGTCCCAGGTTCAATTTCCAGTCTGTGCCCAGTTTGCTGACTTTAGCTGGAGAGGAAGTGTCGTTCCCACTGTGTGATCCTAGGACTCAGGAAGAGGAAATCAGCCGGGATTTCCTCTTCTGGTCAAAGGTAAAAAGGTTCCATAAGTGAGTATGGGAGCAGGATACAATGCAATTTTTTTTCTTTCTTTCTTCGTGCGATAAGGGCATCACTGGCAAAGGTAACATTTGTTGCCCATCCCTAATTGTCCTTGAACTGAGTGGCTTGCTCTGCGATTTCAGAGGGCAGTGAAGAGCCAGCCACAATATTGTGGGACTGGAGTCACATGTCGGCCAGATCAGGTAATTCCTCTCCATCAACAAATAATCTCACTGACATTCACTGTCTGGACTCAAAAGCAAAGTTGTAATGAATGGCCATTTTTTTAGATATACATTAGTGTTCTCCAAGGTTCAGTGCCAGGACTCCTGCTGTTTTTGTTACACTTTAATGACAGGTACCTGGGGCACAGGCCATCATTTTGAAATTTGCAGATGCCATGAAACTTCGACGTGTAGTAAACAGTAAAGAAGATATTTAAAGAGGACATATTCAGGTTGGTGGAATGGGGGAAAACATGGCAGATGAAATTCAGCACAGGGAAGTGTGAGGTTCAACGGGAAAACTGAGGAGAGGCAGTACAAATAAAATGGTCTAATTTTAAAGTGGATGAAATGAGCAGAAAGATCTGGAGTGCTTGTGCTTAAATCTTTGAAATGGGCAAAACAGGTTCATAAAGCTGTCAATAACGTGTATGGGGTTTTGGGCTGTCTACTGAATCAAACAATGAGTGGAATCGGATCATGGCAAAAGTCAGCAGCCTTAGCCCTGGTCGGAAGGATCTGATTATATACAAACATTACTTGGACTGATTCACCCGACACAGCAATACATAACATTTTACAACACAGGAACGCCATTTGGCCCAACAGTTTCAAGGTGATGTTTATGCTTCATATGAGCCACCTTTTATTGCTCTTCATCTCGCCCAATCAATGTACCCTTCTGTTCTTTTCTCCCTCCCGGTCTTTATCTAATTTCTCCTTCACATCCATCCCGCTCCCATTAACCACTCCCTGTTGTAGTGAGCTCCACAGTCTCACCACTACCCAACAAAGGAGTTTCTCTTCAATTCTTTACTGGATTGATGAGTTTTTTAAAAAGTTTGTTTTCGGGATATGGGCATCGCTGACTGGGTCAGCATTGGCTGCCCATCCCTAATTGCCCTTCAACTATTTCAGTGGGGGGCAGTTAAGAGTCAACCGCATCGTTGTGTGGGCTTGGAGTCACATGTAGGCCAGACCAGGTAAGGATAGGAGATTCCTTTACTGAAGGACATGAGTGAAGCAGATGAGTTTTAATGACAATCGACATTGGTTTCATGTCATTATTAGACTTTTAATTCCAGATTTTTGTTGAATTAAAATGTCACCATCTGCCCTGGTGGGAGCATTACCCTGGGTGTCTAGAATACGGGTCCACCAGTACCCCTACACCACCGCCTCCCCCATGATGTTTCCTATATTTTGGGCTCCTAATTTTGGTTTCTCTTACAAGTGGAAAGATCTTTTCTACATCTACCTGACTGAACCCCTTAGTAATTTCAAAGACCTGCTATCAGGTCAATCCTCAGTCTTCTCTTTTCCAGTGAATAGGATCATAGTCTGTTCAATCTTTCCTGCTGGGATAACATCTCAGTTCTCATATCACATTTGCAGATTTTCTTTGCACCTTCTCCAGTGTCTCTATAAACTATTTAAACTATGGAGAGCCACCCGCAGGTGGTGACCAAGAGTGACCGAATGAAGTTTACCACAATTTGCTGCTTTTTAATTTTATCAATCGGGAAATGAATGAAGTGCAGCAAACTGCAGCAATGTTCTTGTACGATTCTGTCGATTTGCATATTGGATCAAACCACTCGATTTTCTAATTGAACTCATACTGAGCATAAATATCAAGGCTGACAATCCAGTGCAGTACTGAGGGGCTGCTGCGCTGTTGAAGGTTCTTTGGGTGACAAGGAAAACTGAGGCTCCACGAACCTGCTCGTGTGTGTGTAAAACATCCCATGGCACTGTTTTGAAGAAGAGCGGGGGGGGGGGGGGGGGGGTATTTCTTGGTGTCCTGGCCCATATCTATCCCTCAATCAACATCAAAATAAAACTGGTCATTATAACATTGTTGTCTGGGGGAGTTCGTCCTGCATTACAACCGTGACTATACTTAAAAAGTTACTTCACTAGCTGTGGAGTGCTTTGAGGCCAATGGTCGTGAAAATGCTATTTAAATGCAAGTCTTCCTATCTTTAGGTTTTGATGCAACCACAAGCTGTACTTTGGAATGGTGGAATGCAAGTTTGAACTCGCATCTTTGGGTTAGACCAGCAGGGGGAGCTCGAGACAGTGGCTGGGCTTCGTCCCTCAGCAGGTTGGGTTACAGAATGGCCTTGAGATACAGAGAATAACTTTTACAACAAATAAAAAGCATTGGGCTAGGAATCTGTTCCTGTGTATGGTCTGAGTCTGAATTCTCAGGTCAGTGAAACTGTTGCACTGTCATTTGTCTGAAACTATTTACTAGGATTTACTAGGGGCACAGTGGTTAGCACTGCTGTCTCACAGCACCAGGGACGTGGGTTCAATTCCGGCCTTGGGTGACTGTCTATCTGTTTGTACTTTCTCCCGTGGGTTTCCTCCGGGTGCAGTCCAAAGATGTGCAGGTTAGGTGTATTAGCCGTGCTAAATTGCCCCTTAGTGTCCAAGGTTTAAAAAAATAACAATCTTTATTGTCATAAGTAGGCTTACATTAACACTGCAATGAAGTTACTGTGAAAAGCCCCGAGTCGCCACATTCCGGCGCCAGTTCGGGTACACAGCGGGAGAATTCAGAATGTCCAATTCACCTAATAGCATGTCTTTCTGGACTTGTGGGAGGAAACCAGAGGAAACCCACACAGATACGGGGAGAACGCGCAGACTCCGCACAGTCAATGACCCAAGCTAGGAATCGAACCTGGGACCCTGGCGGTGTGAAGCCATAGTGCTAACCACTGTACTGCCCACAGGGGATAGGGCGGGGGAGTGGGTCTAGGTAGGTTGTTCTTTCAGACTCAATGGGCCGAATGGCTTCCTTCTGCGCTGTACGATTTCTATGGTTCTAGGATCTAATAGCCTCAATTGTAAGACATGAATCCACACTGATGCCTGTTCCAATGGGTCAGAAGAAGTAAAAGATTCCATGTCAGCTATTTCAAGAACTGCGGGGAGGTCTCGCCAACATTCTCCAGAAACCAAGATCATCATCAAAAGCAGATAGCAGGCCATTCATTTTGTCGCTGTAGGATGTTGCTATGTGCATATCAGCTGTCACAAAATACCAATGACTGCATTTCAAAAGCTGCTCTTTGACTATGAAGTGTAATAATGTACAATGTTAATTCTTTCTTGTTGTCTTGTAATACATTTCTGCCTTCCTGTTCATAAAGACATATCTCAAAATCTGTGGCAATGAGTTTATACACAGTTTGGGTCTCATTATGTTCACTGCCAGTATCGGCGCTAACTCAATGTTTGCTACGCTTTGTGTAATTGGCACGATAATATTCACCCTGAAATGTTAATGTGACAATGACTGACAGGTTATTAAAAAGATTCATTGATTACTGAGTAAAATGATAATATACATTTTACATAGAATAATGGATGTCTGGGACTGATTGCAAGGAATGATCTTACTGAAATCTCATCTCATAAATCATGACCACTAATGATTGTTCAGTAACACAAGCTCAGTGACAACATCACATTGAGTAAATTTCCCAGGAAATAACCCATTTCATCAGCTTCATACCATTTTATTTTATGTCTCCGGGTGGGGACAGCCATTGAGAACCAGGACGACATCTCCACTCAAGGAATAATAATAATTGCTGCAAGTTTATTTAAGAATAGCCAGTTCTTTGTAATTGGCACACCAAAATTAAAATATTCAATTAATTGAAGGCGGTCTTATCCTGTCCTGCTTGTAGCTACTCCTACTAAGACATGGTATGTGGATGACTTTCGATGACTAACTATCGGGCTTATCCTGCATGAGGTTCCAGACTCTTTACAGGTCACTTGCCATCCGAAGTGTCATGACAGTGATCCGGAAGTATCACACACTTTTCTGATTTTGGTCTTCTGAGCCATTGTAGGATTAACTTTTTGGCATCTCCTGACTCATCAGCCATTCCAACCCTTGGTGAACTTCGGGGTTCCCACACTACACCAGTCGAAGCCAATTGGCCACCTCTCTTGTTGAGATCCTGGGGTACGGCTGCGGCTGTACAAAATCAGCGACTTGAGAGTCATAAGCCAGAGTTGCAGAGTTGTGGGACACCAGTTTCCCTACCCACACCCTGATGGGTTCCCGATAAAACTTTACAAGACGTTCGTAGACCAGCTGGCCGCATTGTTTCTGGGGATGTTTAGTGATTCATTGGCGCGGGGTTCTCTTTCGGAGATTGAGGTAGGCGTCCATCTCCCTCCTTCTGAAGATGAACAAGGACGTCACAGAGTGTGGGTTGTACTGTCCAATCTCTCTGCTTTTGGCTAAAATCCTAGCACCGAGTTTGGAGCCCTGCCTTCCGGAGGTAGCGGGGGAAGACCAGCCGGGGTTTGTGAGGGGTAGAAAACTGTCATCCAACGTGAGGCGGCTATTTAATGTAGTTCTCACACCAACGGTGGGACCAGAACTGTAGGTTATTGTGTCTCTGGACACTGTAAAAGCGTTCAATAGTGTCGCATGGTGGCAGTTCTGGAGAAGTTTGGGATTGGTCCTGGGTTTGTACCGTGGGTGCAGCTGTGATACGAAGAGGCATGGGATTCAAGGTGATTTAACAGTTTGGATCAGAAATTGGCTGGTTGATAGAAGACAAAGGGTGGTGGTTGATGGGAAATGCCACAAGGATCTGTTTTGGGGCCACTGCTGTTTGTCATTTTTATAAATGAACTGGAGGAGGGCGTAGAAGGATGGGTGAGTAAATTTGCAGATGACACTAAAGTCGGTGGAGTTGTGGACAGTGCAGAAGGATGTTACAAGTTACAGAGGGACATAGATAAGCTGCAGAGCTGGGCTGACAGATGGCAAATGGAGTTTAATGCAGAAAAGTGTGAGGTGATTCATTTTGGAAGGAATAACAGGAAGACAGAGTACTGGGCTAATGGTAAGATTCTTGGTAGTGTGGACGAGCAGAGAGATCTCGGTGTCCATGTCCATAGATCCCTAAAAGTTGCCACCCAGGTTGAGAGGGTTGTTAAGAAGGTGTATGGTGTGTTAGCTTTTATTGGTAGAGGGATTGAGTTTCGGAGCCATGAGGTCGTGTTGCAGTTGTACAAAACTCTGGTGCGGCTGCATTTGGAGTATTGCGTGCAGTTCTGGTCGCCACATTATAGGAAGGATGTGGAAGCATTGGAAAGGGTACAGAGGAGATTTACAAGGATGTTGCCTGGTATGGAGGGAAGATCATATGAGGAAAGGCTGAAGGACTTGAGGCTGTTTTCGTTAGAGAGAAGAAGGTTAAGAGGTGACTTAATTGAGGCGCACAAGATAATCAGAGGATTAGATAGGGTGGACATTGAGAGCCCTTTTCCTCAGATGGTGATGTCCAGCACGAGGGGACATAGCTTTAAATTGAGGGGAGATAGATATAGGACAGATGTCAGAGGTAGGTTCTTTACTCAGAGAGTAGTAAGGGCGTGGAATGCCCTGCCTGCAACAGTAGTGGACTCGCCAACACTAAATGCATTCAAATGGTCATTGGATAGGCATATGGACGATAAGGGAATAGTGTAGAGGGACTTTAGAGGGCTTTCACAGGACGGCGCAACATCGAGGGCCGAAGGGCTGGGATCGAACCTGGGACCTCGGCGCCATGAGGGAGCAGTGCTATCCACTGCGCCACCGTGCTGCCCATGCTTCACGTTTTTATAAAGTACTAAATGACGCCCATGTGATTTCTTGCTGGGCAGCCAGTTAATTCCCAGGAGGCCATTACATTCGACTTCAATCTCACTCGTGAGACGATAATTGGTGCAAACTTGGGTCAATGAGATGCTCGCCATATTTGGGCATGATCCGAACTTGTCATTGGGAGCGGGCCGGTTAGATTCGTGCCCGGCACAAATCCTGATATTGGTCTTTCCTGCTATTTAACCGATATGCCCAGATCTATGCCGGTGGGCGCAATGTGGTGGTTAAATCACACCCATGGAGAATGTGCAGGCTTCATGCAGGCTGTCACCCAGGGGTGGAATCAAACCTACGCCCCTGGCTCTGTGAGGCAGCAGTGCTACCCACTGTGCCACCATGCCACCCACCGTGTGCTTCATTATCCCAAGCAGGTCATTCAGCCCAGCTGGCCCACACTAATGTTTGCTGATAGTTTTTCCCATAACTTTGATACATGAGTGTTCAGCAACGATTGGTGACATCTCAGTTGCGATGTTCAAGCAAATTTTGATTTGCAACTACTACTGCGGAAGCCACTATTGGAGAGGTGGGTGAGAGGACTGATGAAGCAGCATGCTCCCTAGTCCTGCAGGGACCTGACTCTATTCTTCTCCAACTTTCAGACTGCATGATTACTGGGACTTCACCATTTGGATCTGCACAGGGCTTTTTCCCCATGTAGTGGGGTCCAACTTACAGACTGTGAGAATGGCTTTCAGGAAAGCTTTGTATCTAAGTTTAGGACATTCATCGAACGTTAGGCGTTCCTGTACTCAGCTGATTGTAGGGTATTTGGGAATAGACCAGGTGAACCAAATGGCCAACCCAGTGAAGCTGAGCTCTGATGAGCATGCTCTCGATACCAGATATGCAGCACATTGCAAGAACTTTGGATTTTGTCCTGCTGCTTGATGTTGCAGAAAGATCTTAAACAGCAACTGTAGAATGTATCTAGTTGCTTTATGTGACACTGGTAGGTTGTCCATTCCTCACAACCATGGCAAATGATGTGAGGACCACCGTCTGTTTGACTTTGGTCTTTGTTTTGAGATTAAATCCATGTTCTCTGCCTGTGGCTGAGCCTACTGAATTGCTTTAGTTGGGCGATTTCACCATCTAATATGTAATTGTTGGAGGGGATATTCCCAAAATAGCAGAACTTCTGAACAGAGATGATTGTGACTAAAGGGTCCTGGAGTTTGTGGCCGGAGGCAGATTAGTAGAAGATCTGTCTTTCTCAGATTTATTGGAAGGTCAAAGCGTTTGGAAGCTCGGGCAAAGTGGTCAACAAACTGAATGTTCTCCAGTGTATGTGTGCGCACAGATCATGTCGACCATACCTTGTCCAGCACAAATGCCACACTGCAAATCTGGGTACACTGAGTGTGTAGGATGAGTGAAAATCCTGTTGAAAACAATCCTTGCAAGAATGTTTTGCTGCTGTGGAGAGAAGTGGAATCCTGTGATGGTTGTAACAGATGAACAATTTCCCTACCTGTACAGGTGAGTTATGGAAGCACCTATGTAATCTTGGGGCACAATGCCCAGGATCCAGATTAAGCAGAGCCTATTGAGTTTCCTAACCATGTCCGCTCCTCCAAGTTTGAATGCTTCAGGTGGAATGCAATTGGCTCTCGGAGACTTCCGCAAAGTTCAGGTTGCTCAGAAAATCAAAGCAATTAATGTCAGACTACCAAGCCCTGTAGCAATGCAAATGTTTACCTTCCACATAAGCCTCCATTCACCCCTCTTAATTTCGACCTGTCAACATATCCTTCTCCCTCATGTTTATCTAACTTTTCTTCAAATACATTTTCACTAGTTGCCTCAACCAATCCTTGTGGTAGTGAGTTCCCCATTCTATTTTTTAAATAAATTTAGAGTACCCAATTTATTTTTTCCAATTAAGGGGCAATTTAGCGTTTTCAATCCACCTACCCTGCACATCTTTGGGTTGTGGGGGCGAAACCCACGTAAACACGGGGAGAATGTGCAGACTCCACACAGACAGTGACCCAGCCGGGAACCGAACCTGGGACCCTGGAGCTGTGAAGCATTTATGCTAACCACCATGGGGGCGAAACCCACGTAAACACGGGGAGAATGTGCAAACTCCACACGGACAGTGACACAGAGCCAGAATCGAACCTGGGACCTCGGCGCCGTGAGACTGCCGTGCTAACCCACTGCGCCACCGTGCTGCCCGGAGTTCCCCATTCTAACCATTCTCTGGACAAAGAGGTTTCTCCAGAATGTGTGGATGTTATACAAAAAACAGATTGAGCGTGACATCCTCCATTTTGGATAGCATTCACTATCTGGTCCCTTTCACGAACAATGTGTACTTTGGTGATGAACCAGGGGTCCGGCAATATTCAATTAAAACAAGATATACTTAAAAGACTTCCTAGAATAGTGTTGCCTATGTCGCTGCAGCGCTGGGGGAGTCTCAATTTTTCATTAGATGACCCGTGACAACGACCAGATGCAAAATGCTTGCAACTTCACCACTTGTGGTCCGCTTGGTGTTGAAATGTGGGCTATCACGGGGACCCAGATAACTTTCTGCATTTCTGACTACACCCTAGAAATCACAGAAGTGTTTGTTTCATCGCAGAACCTCATTTGCAACAGCCACAGACAGCCACAGATTGCGGTTTGTGACAATGCCAAGTTAGATATAAATACAGGCCGGCATGTTTGGTAAAACTGAGCTGAGTCACTAGAATTTCACAGATATTTAATTGCTAACAATGCACTTAGAATTGGATTTTCCATCATACCTTTGCCAGATCATATTAATAAATGCCAAATTTCTGTGATATGATTCAGTGCCAAGAGACGTTTTGCTGCTGTTGTTGAACATCAATGTAACTATTTATTTTCCCCCTGACTCTGCTACCTTTCTGAATCTTTTCTTTGCAGGGTTAAATGCTGATCAGGTTGGAATTGGAGAAGAATTATATATTGCAGCTCCCAGCATAACTTCACACAGACACAATAATTATATATGTCATGGAGAATTTGAACACTGTAACTCCAAAAATTACTGTTTGCCACATTAGTTGAGAAAAGTTAACGCCTTTTCAAAAATTGCAGACACAGAAATGTCATGAGTAAATTTGGAGCTTTGCACAAAAATATTATCAGCAGTAATTTCTGGGTTATAATCTTTACCACAGCATCAGATGAATCATATCCTAGACTCGGTATTACAATGTTCCACATCACTCAGTGATTGATTTGGTAAAAACATCTTATTATTCAAAGAAAATTTGATTCCAAACAGCAAGATTTGCAATCACCAAGGAATAAAATCATAACAAATAGGATCAGGAGTTGACCCATCGAGTCTGTTCCACCATTCAGTAGGATCATGGCTGATCAGACTGTGACCTTAATTGCACTTTTCTGTCTGTGCCCCAGAACCCTAGGCTCCTTTGTCAATCAAAAATCCATAACTCAGCCTTAAATATACCAAACAACAGAATAATGTTCTTGTGTTCCTCCAGTCTGGATATCTGTTGTCAAGCTGCTCTTCTCGAGAAGATTTCTCTTCAGTTCAGTTCATCACAGGTCAACAGCTCCTTTACCTATTCGGGTTTCACTGCTCCTTTGATTCATATAGAAAACATATATATATAACATATATATGATGTTACCATAGAACGCTGGGAAAGGAATCTGTGGCAATTGTCACTCTTTCAGCAATTTGTGTTGAGGAGGATTTGTATTAAATAGTATGGATTGTGTGACATTTGAATCATAGAATTATGAATCTGTACTGTACAACATGTAGTTATTTGTTTTGATGGCAGTGTAGCACGTTCGTCTGGTAAACATCCATTAGACAAAGGAAGAAGCTGAAGCCAGCCTGTCTTCAATGTACACTTATTCTCAAAGCTCAGGATAACATAGGTGCAGCCTACTTTTCCTCTCCATATACAGGTGGGAACTGGTTCTGTGTGCTCAAACCTTTCCCCAATTAGTATCAGCCGTTCTTAGAGGCGAGAGGTCTTCAGCACAGTAAAGGTCCTTTGGTCCATCGTGTCTGCGCCAGTCAAAATCAACCATCTCACTGTTCTGAGATGGACCCAAAAAATGGGCAAGTCGTGCTGCAGCTGTATAGAACCTTAGTTACGCCACACTTGGAAGTGTTCAATTCTGGTCGCCACACTGCCAGAAGAATGTGGAGGCTTTAGAGAGGATGCAGAAGAGATTTACCAGGATGTTGCCAGGTATGGAGGGCATTAGCTATGAGGAGAGGTTGAATAAACTTGGTTTGTTCTCACTGGAACGACGGAGGTTGAGGGGCGGCCTGATAGAGGTCTACAAAATTATGAGGGGCATAGACAGAGTGGATAGTCAGAGACTTTTCCCAGGGTAGAGGAGTCAATTACTAGGGGGCATAGGTTTAAGGTGCGAGGGGCAAGGTTTAGAGGAGATGTACGAGGCAAGTTTTTACACAGAGGGTAATGGGTGCCTGGAGCTCGCTGCAAGAGGAGGTGGTGGAAGCAGGGACAATAGTGACGTTTAAAGAGGCATCTTGATAAATACATGAATAGGATGGGAATACATAAGAACATAAGAACTAGGAGCAGGAGTAGGCCATCTGGACCCTCGAGCCTGCTCCGCCATTCAATGAGATCATGGCTGATCTTTTGTGGACTCAGCTCCACTTTCTGGCCCGAACACCATAACCCTTAATCCCTTTATTCTTCAAAAAACTATCTATCTTTACCTTAAAAACATGTAATGAAGGAGCCTCAACTGCTTCACTGGGCAAGGAATTCCATAGATTCACAACCCTTTGGGTGAAGAAGTTCCTCCTAAACTCAGTCCTAAATCTACTTCCCCTTATTTTGAGGCTATGTCCCCTAGTTCTGCTTTCACCCGCCATAGAGGGATACGGACCCTGGAAATGTAGAAGATGTTAGTTTAGGTGGGCAGCATGGTCGGTGCAGGCTTGGAGGGCCGAAGGGCCTGTTCCTGCACTGTACTTTTCTTTGTTCTTACCCTATTTTCCAGCATGTGGCCCAAAGCCTTGACATCACAACTAAACGTCTAAATACTTCTTAAATGTTATGTGGGTCTCTGCCGGCACCATCCTTTCAGGCAGTGATGAGTTCCAAACTCCCATCATCCTCTTGGTGAAAATGTATTTCCTCATGTCCCCTCTAAACCTCCTGCCCCTTACCTTAAATCTATGCCTCCTGGTCATTGATCTTTCCACCAAGGGGAAGGGTTTATTCCGGTCTACTCTATCTGTGTGCATCACCTCAAAGTTATCCTGATTGAATTACATTTTCCATTGATCAGCCCATCTGACCAGCCCATCTATATCCTCATGGAATCTCAGGCTCTAGAACTTTTGCGACATTAACATAGCCCCTTATAGCGCTCAGGGAATGTATGAATAGTTTATATCATCTTTAAATAAAGCAGGGTTCTCCAATAGATTCTTACTTTCTTTTACCTTAAATATTAAAGCACAAGTTTTCAGGTCTCAGATTTCTTAGCGTATAGACCCAACATTTGGAATGTACAGAGCAGAAGAATGGCTGATTTGATCCCTGGGCGGTGTTTGCTGATCACATTTGGGGTGTAACAATTAAATGCTGTGCAATAATTGGCTACAGTCCCTTTGGTCGAGGGAATGGAAAAAGTCTAATTGTTTCAAAACTGATAATGATCAGATAATCCTCTCTGAACAGTCATGTATCCAGATGTATTCATCACTGACGTGCACTCTCTTCCTGTACCTGAAGAAAGGTAAGCTATGTGACATACTGGAGGGCCATTGGTCGCAACAGAATTAGATACCTGGAGCAGCCAGTACTTGTTGAGTTCTGTACGATGTGGGCAAGCAAATCAGGGCAAATGCCGCTTTGAAGATTCTTGCCGGAAACTTGTATGTCTGGGTTTTTGCTGTGGGTTACTGGTTCTTGTCCAGTCCCTAAAGGGCCCGATGGAGATCCAAACAAAAATGTATGTTTTTTTCTCACTTCCCGTCATGTGGAGCCAGGTGGTGCATGAGTGTTCGGTCATTAAAATCAGATGCAAAGCCCAATTCCTCGACAAGTCTTTGGCCTCTAGCTTCTGCACTGTGAGCATTTGGTAAGCCCTCTGCATTCCTCTCAGCACCTTTTCCCAGGATTTGAGGGGACCAATTTCTATCTCAATTCAATGGAGTACACTGTGGTGAGATACAGCAGTGAGAAAAAACATGTTTTTAAAGTGTGTTTAATCCATTAAACATCTATCTGAGGCTAGTACTTCCTTTTTCCAAGGCAAATGGCCTAGATATAGACAAAATATAACAAAACAGATCTCAACCCCCTGCCCCCGGCACCCCTGCAATTAACAGTGATTCATTCATTAAAGTAGGTTATGGCTGCTGTCCTCAGTGGAACCCCTCAACTGACCCTCTGACAGTGTACTTCACTTTTCCTGGGTACAAGAATTCCATTAGGTAACCCAACCATACCGAGGCACTAGGCAGAGTAAGAGACCTCCAACCACTGGGCAATCGACGTGGCAAAGGCAAGGACATGTGCATTCATTTCAGTCTGCAGACCCACTGAGTCCGACACCCCAAAGATGGCACAAAAGGTTCCAGATCCATATTCAGAATTGCCGACATTGTGCTGAAGAAGGAGACCCAAAAGCTTCCCAACTTGGGCAAGTTGGTAAGAACATATGTGTGTGGTTGGCCAGCCCCCCAGAACACCACTCGTGCCTGTCTTCTACCTCTGAAAAAAAGCCATTCATCCCAGCTTTGGTCAGGTGCGCCCTATACACCTCCTTAAACTGAATTAGACCAAGCCGTGAACATAAAGACATGGAGCTCACTCTGCGAAGAGTCTCACTCCCCACCTCATCATCCACTATAGGCCCCAGCTCCCTCTTCCACTTCGCCTTCACCCCATCCGCCAAGTCCGAGTCTTCAGACAAAATTTGCCCATAAATACCGGATGTGCTACCCTGACCCCGCCAACGATCCTTTCCAACAGAGATGTCCGCGGTGCCTTGGGAAATGTTGCGATGGCCACCCGTACAAAATCCCTTATCTGGAGGTTCCTGAATGAGTTCACTCCCACAAGCTGAAACATCGCCGACAATCCCTCCAAGCAGGCAAACTGTCCCTCTATAAACAAATCCCAAAATCTCTCAAGCTCTTCCCACATCCCGAATGTGGCGTCCAATCTCGACGGCTCAAACAAGTTATTGGCACAGATAGGGGCCAGCCTCAACACGGATCAAAGCTTAAAATGCTGCCTGAATTGTCTCCATATCCTTAAAGTAGACTAGACCACCAGGTTGGAGGAGTACCAAGCCGGAGAAAATGGAAGCAAGGCCAGCACCAAGGAACCCAGGTTAGACCCGTTCACAACCGTACCTCCATCTTCCCCTATACAGAACTGGGTCACTGCACCACCCCAGCACCTTCTCAGCTTTCAATAATAATAAAGCAAATTTGGCAATGCTAGCCCCCCCACCGACCCCCCCCCCCCCCTCCCCCGACTGTCTAACCCTTTGGAGGACTACCCTACAGACCCTTGGAGACTTGTCCACTGATGTAAAAGAAAAGATCAATCTATTAACCCTCACAAAAACGGATTTAGGGAGGAAGATAGGAAGACATTAAAACAAGACCAAAGACCTTGCAAGAATATTGATTTTAAGAGACTAGACTCTGCCCGCCAGGGACAAGGGAAGATTGTCCCACTTTTGCAGGTCGGACTTTTTATTTATTTAATAAATTTAGATTACCCAACTATGTTTTTCCAATTAAGGGGCAATTCAACCTACCCTGCACATCTTTGGGTTGTGGGGGCGAAACCCACGCAAACACGGGGAGGATGTGCAAACTCCGCAAGGACAGTGACCCAGGGCCAGGACCCGAACCCGGATCCTCAGCGCCACAGGCAGCAGTACGAAGAACTGTGCTACCACGCTGCCCTGCAGGGCGGACTTAACCTTGTCCACCAGACTTGTGAAGTTCAATTTATGAACCACTCCTCTTTTTATCCCCTTCCACTTACCCAAAGCCCTCAAAACTATGGATAAGGGCTCAATCGCTCACTCAAATAGGAGGGGAGACATCGGACACTCCTGTCTAGTCCCCCTGTTCAAATGGAAGTACCCCAAACTCAAAGTATTGGTATGAACACTAGCCTAGGGGGCCCTATACAACAATCATAACCATGAAATCAATTTTGGCCCTAGACTGAACCTCTCAAGAACTTCGAAAAGGTACCTCCACTCCACCCTGTCAAATGCCTTCTCGCCATCGAAAGACACAATCCCCTCCAGAGAGGGGGCTTCGGAAGTGGAGAGAACCACAATCAACAGCTGTCTGAATATTGGCTGATAATTGCCAGCCCTTGACAAAGCCTCTCTGATCATCATGTCAGAGAGACAGGGCTCCAGTCTTACTGCCAACACTTTAGCCAGGACCTTGGCGCCCACATTTAACAGTGAGATAGGCCGTAATGACCGACACCCGCCCTCAGATTCTTATTCTTCTCCACCACTGAGATCTCAGCTTCCAGTGAGGCAAGTTGACCTCTGTGCCCCGACAAAGGCACCTCCACCCCCTTCACCACGCTCTTTCACAGCCTCCAAAGTCCTCTCCAACATTTCAGGGACAGGACCCAGCACCTCCTCAATCAATTTACGGAGAGTATCGACATCACTCTCCATTGCCTCTCAAAATGTTTTTCAAACTGCTTTTCAAATTCAGTAGCCAGTACCCCAGTGATCGGGTGGTCATAACCACTGGAGCCGTGGCCGCCATGCTCCCTGCTGAGGCGCCACACAAAGCCTCCGAGTCAGTTAAGAATTTCCATCCAGACTTCTTAGTTGTCACCTTTTTTGGCATACTTCCACACGAGGACTCCTCTACTTTGTTATGGGAAGAGCTTGTCCCCCCAAAAAAACATGTGAACCGGGCAGAAAGGGCCAAAAAAAAACATGTACCCTGGTGGGAGCTACCGAGTGCATAACCTCCTCCATCCAACATGCCACCACCGGAAGATGGCTCTTTTCCCTTTTTCAATACGTCAGTGTTCTGACTTTTTCAGTGATTGCTCATCTATTCCTGGAAAAAGAAATCCAGCTTTCTTTCCTTCAATGTCATGTTCTTAATTATTGCCATCTTATTATCCTCTATTAAGACTCATGTTCTTCCGTTGATTTTACCCAGGGTTCAAGTTCAATACGACTCCTAGCTTCCCAGAAAACATACACTTTGTCTTTCTGCCCGGCATTTACATCAAGGAATTTGTGATAGATTGTGATCACAAACTTACGCATCGAGAGTGAATTGATAACGCTGTGTAAGATTATTTATTTCCCCTCCAACTTCCATTAGGCTTGTGATTTTTATCCAATTTTTAAAAAGTTTAATACTAAAAATGATCTCAACAAACTTTTAAAATTATAGGAAATTATAAAAACTAAAAAAAAACTCAAAATGCCGTCAGTTGAATCATAAATAGTGAAGTTCTTTGCCAATTTTTATTTTAACAGCAGTTGAGAAAAGTGTGCTCCTTTTTCATTTTTGGATTTTCCACTTTCCAGGTCATCTGTACTTTGCACATTCTATTGCTGCAACAAGTCTGGGTGGAGTGATTATTTTGTTATCAAAATAATGGTAGAGTTAGACTCATTCTCCTTTGTGGTGATGTTTCAAATTTTATATAGTTTTTATACAGTTTTGCAACCTTCCTTCTCATGTTTCGCAGGCTGATGGAAAGTATTGCAATGAGGAAGGACTCGGTTTGTGGTTAGGGGGCGGAAAGGGTGTGTCACATAAAATAGTCATCGAGTAATGAAATATCATATGACAGGATTATTGCCCAAGCAGCCTTGCCTGCAGTCTGTCAGGCGGTGGCATCTTATTTCAGCCATGTTTCAGTGCATAGCCTGAGTCAGAAGGTTGAGGGTTTATATCCTAAGCTATTACTCCATTGCAGAATCAAGACTGAAACTTCCAGTACAGTACTGCACTGTTGATGGTGTAATCTTTTACATGAGACATTAAACTGAACCCCAATTGTCCTCTTTTTTAAAATAAATTTAGAGTATCCAATTATTTTTTCCAATTAACGGGCAATTTAGCGTGGCCAATCCACCTGCCCTGCACATCTTTGGGTTGTGGGGGTGAGACCCACGCAGACACTGGGAAATGTACAAACCCCACACGGACAGTGACCCAGGGCCGGGATCGAACCCGGGTCCTCAGCACCGTAGGCAACAGTGCTAACCACTGTGCCACCATGCCCCCCCCCCACCTTTCCTCTTTAATGGATGTAAAAGATCCCCATGACCAGCATTTATACCTCAGACATCTAAAATACAATATTATCTGGTGGTAATCATATTGCTGATTGTATGATTTTGCTGTCCACAAATTGAATGTTGTATTTTCCACAACACAACAGTAATGACAATTCAAAGTTGGCTGTTAAATGCTTTGGGGTGTTCTGAGGTTGTGAAGCCATCACATAACTGCAAGTCTATCTTATATTTTTGTGTCTTCCGCATGCCACGTTTAGAATACAATAATCTATTGTGGTGAATCAACTAGGAACAGACGAGGCAACAACATGGTCAGGGTTCATTCATCTTTAGAACTTGAGTATCAGACCTAGGGGGCGAAATTCTCCCATCGGGAGACTAAGTCCCGACGCCGGAGTGAAAACCGGAGTGTTGTACTTCGGCGTCAGAGGGCGCTCCTCGCCCCCTATTCTCCCATCCCCGGGGGGCTAGGAGCGGCGCCGCATCATTCACGCGCACTGGGCCTTGGCGCCGCGTAAAAGCGACGCCGCGTAAATTACATCACCCGCGCATGCGCAGGTTGGCCAGCATGCGTGTTTGCCGTCCTCCCCGTGGCCGCCCCGCAGGAAATGTCGGATGGATCTTGCAGGGCGGCGGAGGAAAGGAGTTCCTCCTTCAAAGAGGCCGGCCTGCCGATCAGTGGGCACCGATCGTGGGCCAGACCCCTTTTGAGGCCCCCCCCCCCGGTGCTGGATCCCCCCTCTTCCCCCCCCCCCCCCCAGCGTTCACGCCGGCAGCTACCAGATTCTCCCAGCGGCCAGCCGTGAATCTCGCCGCGCCGGTATGGGGGGGATCCGCCCAGGATCTCCCTGGAATCATAGAATCCCTATAGTGCAGAAGGATTCCATTTTGCCCATTAAGTCTGCACCAACCCTCCGAAAGAGCCCTATCCCCATAACCTAACCTGCACATCTTGGACACTAAGGGCAATTTATCATGGACAATCCACCTAACCCACATATCTTTGGACTGTGGGAGGAAACCCACGCAGAGACGAGGAGAACATGTAAACTCCACACAGACAGTGACCTAAGGCCAGAATTTAATCCTGGTCCCTGGCGCTATGATGCAGTAGTGCTAAACACTGAGCCATCCCTGATCTGCAACTCTGCAAACTGATTCATTTATTTACTGAAACATGAGTTTTGTTTAATCAGTAATTCGTCATCTGCCAATATCGCACCATGTCAGTTTGCTCCACAGATATGTTGATAATTGTGTGAATGCAGACAACTGTCTATAACTGCGACTGATGAAAAGCTGCAATAACTCATAACTCCATTAATTGGACTAAACACAAAATGGAAAAGAGCAACTGTAACATAAGGAGGATCTGTCTAACGTTGGAATTTCATTGAAAAATAGAGGACAGGGAGGAACAGAATTTGGGTAAGTTTTGCATTACTAAAAAACAATTAAACTTTTCCAATAATAGGGAATAGGATACTGGGAATGGACACAAATTTGTTACCTTACCACAAGAACATATATTTATATTAGTGCCTTGAATGTGGTAAAATGCTTCAGAGGAGAACAATCACTTGACTAATAATCCAATCATTAAAGTAAATCACCATGTATGATGCCCCTCACCTTCAGAAGACATTTGATTTAGGATTATTTGCAGTGTTTAAGAGGTGTAGAACATATTTGGGAAATGGTCAGAGTGACATTTACATGTTCAGAATCAAGAACTTGCATTGCACAGGAAGACATTTCAAGATGGTTTACATAAGATTACAAATCCAGCTATATTTCTGGAATTTAATTAGTCAAATAAAACAGATCGGATTTTTGCAGCATAAAGCATAGGCGCCAGTGACAAATTAAAAAAAAAAGGCTTGTATTTATCTAGCACCTTTCATGGCCCTCAGAATGGCTCAAAGTATTTTAAAATCAATTAAGTATTTTTGAAGTGTGGTCGCTGTTGTAATAAAGGAAACATGGCAGCCAATGAACTTCCAGAAAGCTTGCACAAACAGCAATAATGATGTTGACTGAGACAAATATTGATCAGATCACTGCGGATAACTCTTGCTTGTCTCCAAAACAGTGTCATGGGATCTTTTATGTTGACGTGGGTGATCAGATGGGATCTCGGTTTCATGTCTCTAATTTCTCTGTGTAATAAATTGGTGCACTATCAATTACGACAAGACAAGAGTAGAGAGTAATTGAGGCTTTATTACAGAGATGTGTGGCCTCCTACAGCTGCTGTACACACACATTTATACTCCGCCTACTGGGCGGAGCCAGCAGGCAGGGATCTACCCCCGTACCTGTAGTACAGGGGCCTTACCGTAATACCCTCGAATGCAGTGCAGTATATACAATATAATACAACAGTGGTGACTACCACAGTCTCCTCAAGGCAGAACCTTCGACAGCACAGCACTTCCTCAGAGCCTGAGAATTTTGTGGTGGGTAACTCACCTCCAGTCCCCCAAAATCAGTCCACTATCTACAAGGCACAAGTCTGGAATGTGATGGATTATTGTTCACTTGAGTGCCTGGATGTATGCAGCTCCAATAGCACTCAAGAAGGTTGATATTATCCAGGACAAAACAGCCCACATAATTGGCACCCCATCCACCACCTAAACATTCACTCCCTCCATCACTAATGCAGCAGTGTGTATGACATATAAAAGATATGTTGCAGGAACGTGGCAAAGTTCCTTCGCCAGCACTTTCCAAACCCATGACTTCTACCACTTCGAAGGATAAGGGCAGCAAATACATGAGAACATCACCACCTGCAAGTTCCCCCTCCAAGCCACACACCACGCTGAGTAAGAATTACATCGCCATTCCTTCATTGTTGCCAGATCAAAATTCTGGAACACCTTCCTTGTAATAATTCCAGGAGGTGCGGAGTGAAAGGCAGAACTGGTTGATTTTAAATTGAAAATAAAGTTGCTGTGCCGATCTTGGGCTCCTCACAAAATAATGCCATCTTCTACACTCTGCTCTTGTCGTTTAGCGAGGAAGGGCTTCATGTCATATGTGGGGTGTCCTCGGATTCCACCACTGTGCTAATGTGGTTTCCTTCTGCGTCCACGCTCGAATCTGCTTTGTGGATACTGGCAAGGGATCCAGGAAGTTCAAGGTCACGATGACATCTTCCAATGCCGGCAGAGGGGCCAAACTTGTGGGCTCAGGGCATCCACGTTGGTAATGTGTGTTCCTGGCCGGTGTTCGAGAGAATCTCGTAGGCCGGGGTGGGGAGGTGGGGTGTTGTGAATGGGAAGAGGGGAATCCCTCTTTGCAAAGGTCAAGCAGGTGTTTGTGACCCGTTGTGATTGTGAAATGTTGGCCATGGACATATGGGTGGAACTTCTCACCCCAGAAATAACAGAAAATCCTTCATTTTCAAATTTTAAATCTGAAAATAGAGCGTTTCCACGTCTGCCAAGATTGTGGATGCTAATGCTAAAGATCTTTGTGCCAGTGTTCCATCGATGGGAAAGAGCTGCCCCTACTCCATATGGACAGGCATCACATGTTAATACCAGTTCACTCGGGGTCGTAATGAGCCAGGATGTTTGATGATAGTAACTGCTGTTTCACCTTCACGAAGGCTTCAACCTGTCATGTCTACCATGATCACGTCTGGTGTGGGGGTGAGACTAAAGTGGCCAAGTTAGGGATTAATCTCCCACAGTAGTTTACGAGGAAAGATTTTAATTCTTTGATATTTCATGGGGTTGGTGCCTCTTTGATGCCTTAACTTTATCCTCCATGGGTGTAGGCCTTTCTTATTGACTTGGTAGCCCAGGTAGATCACTTTGCCCGCCTGAAACAGACACTGTTCTCGTTTGATCAGAAAATAGTCTCAATGTCTCCTACAGGTTTTCTAGGTGCTCTTTTTCCATGGCTCCTGTGATTAGTATGTCATCAAAGTATGCTGTCACCTTTGGTAGCACTTGGAGAATGTTCTCCATCATGCGTTGAAAAATGGCGCATGCCGACAAGACTCCGCTGTTTATATTCGTATAAACCCTTATGGGTGTTAATCGTCACATACTTCTTCAATGGCTCGTCTAATCTAGAAGGAGGTAGGCATAGCTCGTATCTAGTTTGGTGAAGGTGTAACTCCTGCCAGTTTGGGATCTGTGGGTGGCACGGTAGCACAGTGGTTAGCACTGTTGCTTCACAACGCCAGGGTTCCAGGTTCGATTCTCGGCTTGGGTCACTGTCTGTGCGGAGTCTGCACATTCTCCCTGTGTGGGTTTCCTCCGGAATGTGGTGACCAGGGGCTTTTCACAGTAGCTTTATTGCAGCATTAACGTAAGCCTACTTGTGACAATAAAGATTATGATTTTATTATTATTCTATATGTGGCATGTACAGATCTAAATGTGAGGCTTTATTAACCGTTAGTCTATTGTCCGCGCAAAGGTGAACTGACTTGTCAGGCTTGAGGATGGGGACCACTCGTGCAGCCGTAAACTGTACTGGTCATATTATCCTGAGGTTCTCTAACCGCTTGAGTTTGGTCTCTACTTTGGTAAGTATGGGGCTGGTTGTGCCCTGGGTAGGGCGTCAGGGTCCACAGAAATCTTTTCCCTCGCTCCGTTTGTTTTACCAAGGCCTTCTTGGAATACCTCTGGATATTTGCCAATGACCTTGTACAGTCCGCTGGTTCCTCGTAAAAAAGTTTGTAGTCAGTTCAGATGGATCCTCTGGAGCCAGTCTCTGCCCACAAATCTGCATCCTGGTCCTTGTACAACTATGAGTGGGAGTCGGGCCATCTGCTTCCCAGAAGTAACTGGGGTCATAGTGGTCCCATAATCTTCAGTGATTCCCCTCTATATGTGGTCAACCTGGCCCTGCTGTCTCACAAGCCTCGGGCAAGATGCCCATCCCGAGATGCAGAAGGACTGTTCCCCAATGATGGAGACGGCAGCTGCCATATCCACCGCCGTTTCTAGGGAATGATTGTTGACCAAGAGTGTTATCTTTATCGGGGCAACCTTAGGGGTGGTGATGCAGTTTAGTTACATCGCTTATATTCCAAGGGCTGAAAGACTTGCAAGACCCGGGATTGAGGTGGCTTTAGCTTCCAGCCTGGGTGGCACATGTACTGCTGATTCTTACAGCCTTGCCTGGCCCATGTCCTTTGGCTACACTTACAACAGCTTTGCGGCTGAGTTACAGTCCTCGAGGGAGGCTTCCCTTCCTAGGATTAATCGGCTGTCTTTTGAGATGCCTGACTGAATGCTGAGTTGATGGTGGGTGAGGAATGTGGGAGCCTTTACTGGGAAAGCTGGCTTTTCTGTATGAGGATCCTCACCCCACCCCCAGCCTGAGAATGTTACTGTCCATTATCCCTTGGAGTTTTTGAGCCGGTTTATCAGCCTTCCCAAGGATAGTGCTAATTCTCTAATTCTAAAGCGCTTTTGAAGTCTTGGGGCAATTCTACCAACAATTCTGTTTGTGTCGTGACATTATTGATCACACCCTAATTACCAAAGTAATGATTCCAGAAGGCGCAAAGTGATAGGCCGAACTGGTTTATATTAAGCTGAATAGTGGTTAGCACAACCGCCTCACGGCGCTGAGCTCCCAGGTTCGATCCTAGCTCTGGGTCACTGTCCGTGTGGAGTTTGCACATTCTCCCCGTGTCTGCGTGGGTTTCGCCCCCACAACCCAAAAATGTGCAGAGCAGGTGGATTGGCCACGCTAAATTGCCCCTTAATTGGAAAAAATAATTGGGTAATCTAAATTTATTAAAAAAAAATATATATATTAAGCTGAATATGCAGCCTTACTGTGGCACACCAAAAAAAGCGTCTCAGGCCCGGACTCCCGGTCTGGGAGCTACATTTAAAGATCCCGCTATCGTGCCTCAGCTGGGCTGGCCAATGCCTGCACACCACGGGAATTTGTATTCTACGAAGCCTGAAGGGAAGATCAATCAGTGATTCCCATGTGGTGCTCATGAGAAAATCGCATTTCCTAATAGCATGTGGGGACACCCACACCAGATGGACTACAGTCCAACCAACCCAATAAATCCCACCCGCACCCAACTCCACCCTGTACCCAACTCAATATACCCCACCCGCACCCAACTCCACCCTGTACCCAACTCAATATACCCCACCCGCACCCAACTCCACCCTGTACCAACCCAATAAACCCGCCCCCAACTCCACCCTGTACCCAACCAAATAAATCCCACCCGCACCCAACTCCACCCTGTACCCAACCCAATAAAACCTACCCGCACCCAACTCCACCCTGTACCCAACCCAATAAACCCCACCCGCCCCCAACTCCACCCTGTACCCAACTCAATATACCCCACCCGCACCCAACTCCACCCTGTACCAACCCAATATACCCCACCCGCACCCAACTCCACCCTGTACCAACCCAATATACCCCACCCTGTACCCAGCTCCACCCTGTACCCAACAGAATAAACCAGTCCCACCCATCTCCACCCTGTACCCAACCAAATAAACCCCACCCGCCCCCAACTCCACCCTGTACCCAACCCAATATACCCCACCCTGTACCCAACTCCACCCTGTACCCAACCCAATAAACCCGTCCCACCCAACTCCACACTGTACCCAACCCAATATACCCCACCCGCCCCCAACTCCACCCTGTACCCAACCCAATAAACCCCAACCGCCCCCAACTCCACCCTGTACCCAACCCAATATACCCAACCCGCACCCAACTCCACCCTGTACCCAACCCAATATACCCCACCCTGTACCCAACTCCACCCTGTACCCAACCCAATAAACCCGTCCCACCCAACTCCACCCTGTACCCAACTCAATATACCCCACCCGCCCCCAACTCCACCCTGTACCCAACCCAATAAACCCCACCCGCCCCCAGCTCCACCCTGTACCCAACCTAATAAACCCCACCCGCCCCCAACTCCACCCTGTACCCAACCTAATAAACCCCACCCGCCCCCAACTCCACCCTGTACCCAACAGAATAAACCCCACACGCCCCCAACTCCACCCTGTACCCAACCCAATATACCCCACCCTGTACCCAACCCAATAAACCCCACCCGCACCCAACTCCACCCTGTACCAAACCCAATATACCCCACCCGTCCCCAACACCACCCTGTACCCAACCCAATAAACCCCACCCTGTACCCAACCCAATAAACCCCACCCGCACCCAACTCCACCCTGTACCCAACCCAATATACCCCACCCTGTACCCAACCCAATAAACCCCACCCGCCCCCAACTCCACCCTATACCCAACCCAATAAACCCCACCCGCACCCAACTCCACCCTGTACCCAACCCAATAAACCCCACCCGCCCCCAACTACACCCTGTACCCAACCAAATAAACCCCACCCGCACCCAACTCCACCCTGTACCCAACCCAATATACCCCACCCTGTACCCAACCCAATAAACCCCACCCGCACCCAACTACACCCTGTACCCAACCCAATAAACCCCACCCTGTACCCAACCCAATAAACCCCACCCTGTACCCAACCCAATAAACCCCACCCACCCCCAACTCCACCCTGTACCCAACCCAATAAACCCCACCCGCCCCCAACCCAATAAACCCCACCCTGTACCCAACCCAATAAACCCCACCCTGTACCCAACCCAATAAACCCCACCCTGTACCCAACCCAATAAACCCCACCCGCCCCCAACTCCACCCTGTACCCAACCCAATAAACCCCGCCCACCCCCAACTCCACCCTGTACCCAACCAAATAAACCCCACCCGCACCCAACTCCACCCTGTACCCAACCCAATATACCCACCCTGTACCCAACCCAATAAACCCCGCCCACCCCCAACTCCACCCTGTACCCAACCAAATAAACCCCACCCGCACCCAACTACACCCTGTACCCAACCCAATATACCCCACCCTGTACCCAACCCAATAAACCCCACCCGCCCCCAGCTCCACCCTGTACCCAACCCAATATACCCCACCCTGTACCCAACAGAATAAACCTGTCCCACCCAACTCCACCCTGTACCCAACAGAATAAACCTGTCCCACCCAACTCCACCCTGTACCCAACAGAATAAACCTGTCCCACCCAACTCCACCCTGTACCCAACAGAATAAACCTGTCCCACCCAACTCCACCCTGTACCCAACCAAATAAACCCCACCCGCCCCCAACTCCACCCTGTACCCAACCCAATAAACCCCACCCGCACCCAAGTCCACCCTATACCCAACCCAATAAACCCCAACCGCCCCCAACTCCACCCTGTACCCAACCAAATAAACCCGTCCCACCCAACGCCACCCTGTACCCAACAGAATATACCCCACCCGCCCCCAACTCCACCCAACCCAATACACCCCACCCGCCCCCAACTCCACCCTGTTCCCAACCTAATAAACCCCACCCGCACCCAACCCCACCCTGTACCCAACCCAATATACCCCAACCTGTACCCAACCCAATAAACCCACCCCACCCAACTCCACCCTGTACCCAACCCAATAAACCCCACCTGCACCCAACTCCACCCTGTACCCAACCCAATAAACCCCAACCGCACCCAACTCCACCCTGTACCCAACCCAATATACCCCACCCGCACCCAACTCCACCCTGTACCCAACCCAATATACCCCAACCTGTACCCAACCCAATAAACCTGCCCCACCCAACTCCACCCTGTACCTAACCCAATAAACCCCACCCGCACCCAACTCCACCCTGTACCCAACCAAATAAACCCCACCCGCCCCCAACTCCACCCTGTACCCAACCCTATATACCCCACCCTGTACCCAACCCAATATACCCCACCCGCCCCCAGCTCCACCCTGTACCCAACCCAATAAACCCCACCCGCACCCAACTCCACCCTATACCCAACCCAATATACCCCACCCGCCCCCAACTCCACCCTATACCCAACCCAATAAACCCCACCCGCCCCCAGCTCCACCCTGTACCCAAGAGAATAAACCCGTCCCACCCAACTCCACCCTGTACCCAACAGAAAAAACCTGTCCCACCCATCTCCACCCTGTACCCAACCAAATAAACCCCACCCGCCCCCAACTCCACCCTGTACCCAACCCAATATACCCAACCCGCCCCCAACTCCACCCTGTACCCAACCCAATATACCCCACCTGCCCAGAACTCCACCCTGTACCCAACCCAATAAACCCGTCCCACCCAACTCCACCCTGTACCCAACCCAAATAAACCCGCCCCACCCAACTCCACCCTGCACCCAACCCAATAAACCCCACCCGCCCCCAACTCCACCCTGTACCCAACAGAATAAACCCCAACCGCACCCAACTCCACCCTGTACCCAACCCAATATACCCCACCCGCACCCAACTCCACCCTGTACCCAACCCAATATACCCCAACCTGTACCCAACCCAATAAACCTGCCCCACCCAACTCCACCCTGTACCTAACCCAATAAACCCCACCCGCACCCAACTCCACCCTGTACCCAACCAAATAAACCCCACCCGCCCCCAACTCCACCCTGTACCCAACCCTATATACCCCACCCTGTACCCAACCCAATATACCCCACCCGCCCCCAACTCCACCCTATACCCAACCCAATAAACCCCACCCGCCCCCAGCTCCACCCTGTACCCAAGAGAATAAACCCGTCCCACCCAACTCCACCCTGTACCCAACAGAAAAAACCTGTCCCACCCATCTCCACCCTGTACCCAACCAAATAAACCCCACCCGCCCCCAACTCCACCCTGTACCCAACCCAATATACCCAACCCGCCCCCAACTCCACCCTGTACCCAACCCAATATTCCCCACCTGCCCAGAACTCCACCCTGTACCCAACCCAATAAACCCGTCCCACCCAACTCCACCCTGTACCCAACCCAAATAAACCCGCCCCACCCAACTCCACCCTGCACCCAACCCAATAAACCCCACCCGCCCCCAACTCCACCCTGTACCCAACAGAATAAACCCCACCCGCACCCAACTCCACCCTGTACCCAACCAAATAAACCCGTCCCACCCAACTCCACCCTGTACCCAACCAAATAAACCTGTCCCACCCAACTCCACCCTGTATCCAACCAAATAAACCTGTCCCACCCAACTCCACTCTGTACCCAACCAAATAAACCCCACCGCCCCCAACTCCACCCTATACCCAACCCAATAAACCCGTCCCACCCAACTCCACCCTGTACCCAACCCAATAAACCCCACCCACCCAACTCCACCCTGTACCCAGCAGAATAAACCCACCCCAACACCACCCTGTACCCAAATAAATACACCCCAACTCACCCACTCCATCCTGTACCCAGAATAATAAACCGACCCAACTCCACCCTGCACCCAACCCAAAAAGCCCTGCCCCCACCCTCCGCACAACCTAATAACCCCACCAAACCACCCTGCAACCAACACAATAAACCCCACCCAACCACCCTGCAACCAACCCAATAAACCCAACCGAACCATCCTGCACCAACCCAATAAACCCCACCAAACCACCCTGCAACCAACACAATAAACCCCACCCAACCACCCTGCAACCAACCCAATAAACCCAACCGAACCACCCTGCACCAACCCAATAAACCACACCCAACACCACCCTGCACCCAACCCAATAAGCCCCACTGAACCACCCTGTACCAACCCACTAAACCTCACCGAACCACCCTGCATCAACCCAATAAACCCAACCGAACCACCCTGTACCAACCCAATAAACTCCACCGAACCACCCTGCATCAACCCAATAAACCCCAGTGAACCACCCTGCACCAACCCAATAAACCCCACCCAACCACCCTGCACCAACCCAATAAACCCCACCAAACCACCCTGCAACCAAAACAATAAACCCCACCAAACCACCCTGCAACCAACCCAATAAACCCCACCCAACCACCCTGAAACCAACCCAATAAACCCCACCCAACCACACCGCAACCAACCCAATAAACCCCACCCAACCACCCTGTACCAACCCAATAAACCCCACCCAACCACCCTGCACCAACCCAATAAACCCCACCCAACCACCCTGTACCAACCCAATAAACCCCACCCAACCACCCTGCAACCAACCCAATAAACCCCACCCAACCACCCTGCACCAACCCAATAAACCCCACCCAACCCCCCTGTACCAACCCAATAAACCCCACCCAACCACCCTGCACCAACCCAATAAACCCCACCCAACCACCCTGTACCAAACCAATAAACCCCACCCAATGCTGCACCCAAGCCAAAAAACCCCACCCAACGACCCTGTACCCAACCCAATAAACACCACTCAACTCCACCCTGCACCCAACCCAAAAAACCACTCCCAACTCCACCCAACCCAATAAACCCCACCCAACTATAAACTCCACCCAACTCCATTCTGCACCATTCCAATAAACCCACCTAACTCCACCCTGCACCCAACAAACCCCGCCCAACACCCAACCCAATAAATCCCGCCCAACGCCACCCTGCACCCAACCCAATAAACCCCGCCCAACACCCACCCAATAAATCCCGCTCAACTCCACCCTGCACCCAACAAACCCCACCCACCACCCTGCACCCAACCCAATAAACCCCACCCAACACCACCCCGCACCCAACCCAATAAACCCCACCCAACACCACCCCGCACCCAACCCAATAAACCCCACCCAACACCACCCTGCACCCAACCCAATGCCACCCCGCACCCAACCCCACCCCTCACCCAACAAACCCCACCCCACCCCACCCTGTACCCAACCCAATAAGCCCCGCCCCCACTGAGCTGAAGTCTCGGACGGGGCTCACCTCTCGCGAGAGCTGCGGCGGTTCCATGTTGGAGCTCTCCCGGTCGCAGAGAAAGACACCGGGAAGGGGAGAGAGAGAGAGAGAGAGGCACCGGGAAGGGAAGGAGAGAGAGGCACCGGGAAGGAGAGAGACCGGGAAGGAGAGAGAGAGAGAGACCGGGAAGGGGAGAGAGAGAGAGAGAGAGAGAGAGACAGACAGAGAGGGAGACACCGGGAAGGAGAGACCACTAGAAATAAGAGACCGCGGGAGACAGCGGCGGCCAGAAGGACGGAGGCAGAGAGGCCGGAGGGAGAGTGACCTGAGGGACGGAGGGAGAGTGACCGGAGGCAGAGAGGCCGGAGGGAGAGTGACCGGAGGCCGGCCATGAGGTGAGGGACAGCATTTCAGTTGGCGATTCGGGAATCGGCTCCTCACCCCCCCCCCCCCCCCCCGGGAGCCGGGGACCGTTGACGGCCGCCGCCCGCGCGCCGCTCCTGACCCTGGGGGCGGGGCCGGTAACCCAGCGCCGTGTGAACACACTCACTGTGCAGCAGCCTGGTCAGTCAGTGTGAACACACTCACTGTGCACCATCCTGGTCAGCCAGTGTGAACACACTCACTGTGCAGCAGCCTGGTCAGTCAGTGTGAACACACTCACTGTGCACCATCCTGGTCAGCCAGTGTGAACACACTCACTGTGCAGCAGCCTGGTCAGCCAGTGTGAACACACTCACTGTGCAGCACCCTGGTCAGTCAGTGTGAACACACTCACTGTGCAGCAGCCTGGTCAGTCAGTGTGAACACACTCACTGTGCACCATCCTGGTCAGTCAGTGTGAACACACTCACTGTGCACCATCCTGGTCAGTCAGTGTGAACACACTCACTGTGCACACTCACTGTGCAGCAGCCTGGTCAGTCAGTGTGAACACACTCACTGTGCACCATCCTGGTCAGCCAGTGTGAACACACTCACTGTGCAGCAGCCTGGTCAGTCAGTGTGAACACACTCACTGTGCACCATCCTGGTCAGTCAGTGTGAACACACTCACTGTGCACCATCCTGGTCAGTCAGTGTGAACACACTCACTGTGCAGCAGCCTGGTCAGCCAGTGTGAACACACTCACTGTGCAGCAGCCTGGTCAGTCAGTGTGAACACACTCACTGTGCACACTCACTGTGCAGCAGCCTGGTCAGTCAGTGTGAACACACTCACTGTGCACCAGCCTGGTCAGTCAGTGTGAACACACTCACTGTGCACACTCACTGTGCAGCAGCCTGGTCAGTCAGTGTGAACACACTGTGCACACTCACTGTGCAGCAGCCTGGTCAGTCAGTGTGAACACACTCACTGTGCACACCCACTGTGCAGCAGCTTGGTCAGTCAGTGTGAACACACTCACTGTGCAGCAGCCTGGTCAGTCAGTGTGAACACACTCACTGTGCACACTCACTGTGCAGCACCCTGGTCAGTCAGTGTGAACACATTCACCGTGCAGCAGCCTGGTCAGTCAGTGTGAACACACTCACTGTGCACACTCACTGTGCAGCACCCTGGTCAGTCAGTGTGAACACACTCACTGTGCACACTCACTGTGCAGCAGCCTGGTCAGTCAGTGTGAACACACTGTGCACACTCACTGTGCAGCAGCCTGGTCAGTCAGTGTGAACACACTCACTGTGCACTCCCACTGTGCAGCAGCCTGGTCAGTCAGTGTGAACACACTCACTGTGCAGCAGCCTGGTCAGTCAGTGTGAACACACTCACTGTGCAGCAGCCTGGTCAGTCAGTGTGAACACACTCACTGTGCACACTCACTGTGCAGCAGCCTGGTCAGTCAGTGTGAACATAGTCACTGCAGCAGCCTGGTCAGTCAGTGTGAACACACTCACTACAGCAGCCTGGTCAGTCAGTGTGAACACACTCACTGTGCACACTCACTGTGCAGCAGCCTGGTCAGTCAGTGTGAACACACTCACTGTGCACACTCACTGTGCAGCAGCCTGGTCAGTCAGTGTGAACACACTGTGCAGCAGCCTGGTCAGTCAGTGTGAACACACTCACTGTGCACACCCACTGTGCAGCAGCTTGGTCAGTCAGTGTGAACACACTCACTGTGCAGCAGCCTGGTCAGTCAGTGTGAACACACTCACTGTGCAGCAGCCTGGTCAGTCAGTGTGAACACACTCACTGTGCACACTCACTGTGCAGCACCCTGGTCAGTCAGTGTGAACACACTCACTGTGCACACTCACTGTGCAGCAGCCTGGTCAGTCAGTGTGAACACACTGTGCACACTCACTGTGCAGCAGCCTGGTCAGTCAGTGTGAACACACTCACTGTGCACTCCCACTGTGCAGCAGCCTGGTCAGTCAGTGTGAACACACTCACTGTGCAGCAGCCTGGTCAGTCAGTGTGAACACACTCACTGTGCAGCAGCCTGGTCAGTCAGTGTGAACACACTCACTGTGCAGCAGCCTGGTCAGTCAGTGTGAACATAGTCACTGCAGCAGCCTGGTCAGTCAGTGTGAACACACTCACTACAGCAGCCTGGTCAGTCAGTGTGAACACACTCACTGTGCACACTCACTGTGCAGCAGCCTGGTCAGTCAGTGTGAACACACTCACTGTGCAGCAGCCTGGTCATTCAGTGTGAACACACTGACTGTGCACACTCACTGTGCAGCAGCCTGGTCAGTCAGTGTGAGCACGCACACTGTGCAGCAGCCTGGTCAGTCAGTGTGAACACACTCACTGTGCACACTCACTGTGCAGCAGCCTGGTCAGTCAGTGTGAACACACTCACTGTGCACACTCACTGTGCAGCAGCCTGGTCAGTCAGTGTGAACACACTCACTGTGCAGCAGCCTGGTCAGTCAGTGTGAACACACTCACTGTGCACACTCACTGTGCAGCAGCCTGGTCAGTCAGTGTGAACACACTCACTGTGCAGCAGCCCGGTCAGTCAGTGTGAACACACTCACTGTGCACACTCACTGTGCAGCAGCCTGGTCAGTCAGTGTGAACACACTGTGCACACTCACTGTGCAGCAGCCTGGTCAGTCAGTGTGAACACACTCACTGTGCACACCCACTGTGCAGCAGCTTGGTCAGTCAGTGTGAACACACTCACTGTGCAGCAGCCTGGTCAGTCAGTGTGAACACACTCACTGTGCAGCAGCCTGGTCAGTCAGTGTGAACACACTCACTGTGCACACTCACTGTGCAGCACCCTGGTCAGTCAGTGTGAACACACTCACTGTGCACACTCACTGTGCAGCAGCCTGGTCAGTCAGTGTGAACACACTGTGCACACTCACTGTGCAGCAGCCTGGTCAGTCAGTGTGAACACACTCACTGTGCACTCCCACTGTGCAGCAGCCTGGTCAGTCAGTGTGAACACACTCACTGTGCAGCAGCCTGGTCAGTCAGTGTGAACACACTCACTGTGCACACTCACTGTGCAGCAGCCTGGTCAGTCAGTGTGAACATAGTCACTGCAGCAGCCTGGTCAGTCAGTGTGAACACACTCACTACAGCAGCCTGGTCAGTCAGTGTGAACACACTCACTGTGCACACTCACTGTGCAGCAGCCTGGTCAGTCAGTGTGAACACACTGACTGTGCACACTCACTGTGCAGCAGCCTGGTCAGTCAGTGTGAACACACTCACTGTGCAGCAGCCTGGTCATTCAGTGTGAACACACTGACTGTGCACACTCACTGTGCAGCAGCCTGGTCAGTCAGTGTGAGCACGCACACTGTGCAGCAGCCTGGTCAGTCAGTGTGAACACACTCACTGTGCACACTCACTGTGCAGCAGCCTGGTCAGTCAGTGTGAACACACTCACTGTGCAGCAGCCTGGTCAGTCAGTGTGAACACACTCACTGTGCAGAAGCCTGGTCAGTCAGTGTGAACACACACACTGTACAGCAGCCTGGTCAGTCAGTGTGAACACACTCACTGTGCACACCCACTGTGCAGCAGCCTGGTCAGTCAGTGTGAACACACTCACTGTGCACACTCACTGTGCAGCAGCCTGGTCAGTCAGTGTGAACACACTCACTGTGCAGCAGCCTGGTCAGTCAGTGTGAACACACTCACTGTGCACACCCACTGTGCAGCAGCCTGGTCAGTCAGTGTGAACACACTCACTGTGCACACTCACTGTGCAGCAGCCTGGTCAGTCCGTGTGAACACACTCACTGTGCAGCAGCCTGGTCAGTCAGTGTGAACACACACACTGTGCACACTCACTGTGCAGCAGCCTGGTCAGTCAGTGAGAACACACTCACTGTGCAGCATCCTGGTCAGTCAGTGTGAACACACTCACTGTGCAGCACCCTGGTCAGTCAGTGTGAACACACTCACTGTGCAGCACCCTGGTCAGCCAGTGTGAACACACTCACTGTGCAGCACCCTGGTCAGTCAGTGTGAACACACTCACTGTGCAGCAGCCTGGTCAGTCAGTGAGAACACACTCACTGTGCAGCAGCCTGGTCAGTCAGTGAGAACACACTCACTGTGCAGAAGCCTGGTCAGTCAGTGTGAACACACTCACTGTGCAGCACCCTGGTCAGCCAGTGTGAACACACTCACTGTGCACACTCACTGTGCAGCAGCCTGGTCAGTCAGTGTGAACACACTCACTGTGCAGCAGCCTGGTCAACCAGTGTGAACACACTCACTGTGCAGCAGCCTGGTCAGTCAGTGTGAACACACTCACTGTGCACACTCACTGTGCAGCAGCCTGGTCAGTCAGTGTGAACACACTCACTGTGCAGCAGCCTGGTCAGTCAGTGTGAACACACACACTGTGCAGCAGCCTGGTCAGTCAGTGTGAACACACACTGTGCAGCAGCCTGGTCAGTCAGTGTGAACACACTCATTGTGCAGCACCCTGGTCAGTCAGTGTGAACACACTCACTGTGCAGCACCCTGCCCAGTCAGTGTGAACACACTCACTGTGCAGCAGCCTTGTCAGTCAGTGTGAACACACACACTGTGCAGCAGCCTGGTCAGTCAGTGTGAACACACTCACTGTGCACACTCACCGTGCAGCAGCCTGATCAGTCAGTGTGAACACACTCACTGTGCACACTCACTGTGCAGCAGCCTGATCAGTCAGTGTGAACACACTGTGCACACTCACTGTGCAGCACCCCGGTCAGTCAGTGTGAACACACTCACTGTGCACACTCACTGTGCAGCTGTGTGGTCAGCCAGTGTGAACACACTCACTGTGCAGACTCACTGTGCACCATCCTGGTCAGTCAGTGTGCACACACTCACTGTGCAGCAGCCTGGTCAGTCAGTGTGAACACACTCACTGTGCAGCAGCCTGGTCAGTCAGTGTGAACACACTCACTGTGCACACTCACTGTGCAGCAGCCTGGTCAGTCAGTGTGAACACACTGTGCACACTCACTGTGCAGCACCCCGGTCAGTCAGTCTGAACACACTCACTGTGCACACTCACTGTGCAGCTGTGTGGTCAGCCAGTGTGAACACACTCACTGTGCACACTCACTGTGCACCATCCTGGTCAGTCAGTGTGCACACACTCACTGTGCAGCAGCCTGGTCAGTCAGTGTGAACACACTCACTGTGCAGCAGCCTGGTCAGTCAGTGTGAACACGCTCACTGTGCAGCAGCCTGGTCAGCCAGTGTGAACACACTCACTGTGCAGCAGCCTGGTCAGTCAGTGTGAACACATTCACTGTGCAGCAGCCTGGCCAGTCAGTGTGAACACACTCACTGTGCAGCAGCCTGGTCAGTCAGTGTGAACACACTCACTGTGCAGCAGCCTGGTCAGTCAGTGTGAACACACTCACTGTGCAGCAGCCTGGTCAGTCAGTGTGAACACACTCACTGTGCAGCACCCTGGTCAACCAGTGTGAACACACTCACTGTGCAGCACCCTGGTCAGTCAGTGTGAACACACTCACTGTGCACACTCACTGTGCAGCAGCCTGGTCAGTCAGTGTGAACACACTCACTGTGCACACACACTGTGCAGCAGCCTGGTCAGTCAGTGTGAACACACTCATTGTGCAGCACCCTGGTCAGTCAGTGTGAACACACTCACTGTGCAGCACCCTGGTCAGTCAGTGTGAACACACTCACTGTGCAGCACCCTGGTCAGTCGGTGTGAACACACTCACTGTGCACACTCACTGTGCAGCACCCTGCCCAGTCAGTGTGAACACACTCACTGTGCAGCAGCCTGGTCAGTCAGTGTGAACACACTCACTGTGCACACTCACCGTGCAGCAGCCTGGTCAGTAAGTGTGAACACACTCACTGTGCACACTCACTGTGCAGCAGCCTGATCAGTCAGTGTGAACACACTGTGCACACTCACTGTGCAGCACCCCGGTCAGTCAGTGTGAACACACTCACTGTGCACACTCACTGTGCAGCTGTGTGGTCAGCCAGTGTGAACACACTCACTGTGCACACTCACTGTGCACCATCCTGGTCAGTCAGTGTGCACACGCTCACTGTGCAGCAGCCTGGTCAGTCAGTGTGAACACACTCACTGTGCAGCAGCCTGGTCAGTCAGTGTGAACACACTCACTGTGCAGCAGCCTGGTCAGTCAGTGTGAACACACTCACTGTGCACACTCACTGTGCAGCAGCCTGGTCAGTCAGTGTGAACACACTCACTGTGTAGCAGCCTGGCCAGTCAGTGTGAACACACTCACTGTGCAGCAGCCTGGTCAGTCAGTGTGAACACACTCACTGTGCAGCAGCCTGGTCAGTCAGTGTGAACACACTTGCTGTGCAGCAGCCTGGTCAGTCAGTGTGAACACACTCACTGTGCAGCAGTCTGGTCAGTCAGTGAGAACACACTCACTGTGCACCATCCTGGTCAGTCAGTGTGAACACACTCACTGTGCAGAAGCCTGGTCAGTCAGTGTGAACACACTCACTGTGCACACTCACTGTGCAGCAGCCTGGTCAGTCAGTGTGAACACACTCACTGTGCACACTCACTGTGCAGCAGCCTGGTCAGTCAGTGTGAACACACTCACTGTGCAGAAGCCTGGTCAGTCAGTGTGAACACACTCACTGTGCACACTCACTGTGCAGCAGCCTGGTCAGTCAGTGTGAACATACTCACTGTGCAGCACCCTGGTCAGTCAGTGTGAACACACTCACTGTGCAGAAGCCTGGTCAGTCAGTGTGAACACACTCACTGTGCACACTCACTGTGCAGCAGCCTGGTCAGTCAGTGTGAACACACTCACTGTGCACACTCACTGTGCAGCTGCCTGGTCAGCCAGTGTGAACACACTCACTGTGCAGCTGCCTGGTCAGCCAGTGTGAATACACTCACTGTGCACACTCACTGTGCAGCAGCCTGGTCAGTCAGTGTGAACACACTCACAGTGCAGCAGTCCGGTCAGTCAGTGTGAACACACTCATTGTGCACACTTACTGTGCAGCTGCCTGGTCAGTCAGTGTGAACACTCTCACTGTGCAGCAGCCTGGTCAGTCAGTGTGAACACACTGTGCACACTCACTGTGCAGCACCCTGGTCAGCCAGTGTGAACACACTCACTGTGCAGCTGCGTGGTCAGCCAGTGTGAACACACTCACTGTGCAGCAGCCTGGTCTGTCAGTGTAAACACACTCACTGTGCAGCTGCCTGGTCAGCCAGTGCGAATACACTCACTGTGCACACTCACTGTGCAGCAGCCTGGTCAGTCAGTGTGAACACACTCACAGTGCAGCAGTCCGGTCAGTCAGTGTGAACACACTCATTGTGCAGCTGCCTGGTCAGCCAGTGCGAATACACTCACTGTGCACACTCACTGTGCAGCAGCCTGGTCAGTCAGTGTGAACACATGGTGCACACTCACTGTGCAGCAGCCTGGTCAGTCAGTGTGAACACTCTCTCACTGTGAACACTCACTGTGCAGCAACCTGGTCAGTCAGTGTGAACAGTCTCTCACTGTGCACACTCACTGTGCAACTGCCTGGCCAGTCAGTGTGAACACACTCACTGTGCACACTCACTTTGCAGCAGCCTGGTCAGCCAGTGTGAACACATTCACCGTGTAACAGCCTGGTCAGTCAGTGTGAACACACTGATTGGAGTAGCTTAGTCAGTCGGTGTGAGCACGCACACTGTGCAGCAGCCTGGTCAGTCAGTGTGAACACACTCACTGTGCACACTCACTGCGCAGCTGCCTGGTCAGTCAGTGTGAACACATTCACCGTGTAACAGCCTGGTCAGTCGGTGTGAGCACACACACTGTGCAGCAGCCAGCAGACTGGCCACAGCACAATAATACATACCCTTCTGACCAACTGCACTGCTCCCTCTGCATGACAGCGACTTCAGGGGCCAGTTTTGACTTTTGCTCATGATTTAACCTTGGGCCCGCAGCAGTTTGGCTCTCTTTCTGTTTGGGAGAGAGTTGTTGGCCAAGTGGGTGGAAATACCAGTTTTTTGCCTCGTGGATCTAGTCACACCAGATATTTTTGTGTATGTTTTTATTGATTTTCATATTTCATGCGGTACATAGTTTTGTTATCACTGGCAAAGTCAAAGTTTGTACATCTACATAGTTCCTTTTGGGAGGAAGTGAGTGAGGTAGGTGTACATGTACATGAAATGAAAATGAAATGAAAATCGCTTATTGTCACGAGTAGGCTTCAATGAAGTTACTGTGAAAAGCCCCTAGTCGTCACATTCCGGCGCCTGTCCGGGGAGGCTGGTACGGGATTCGAACCGTGCTGCTGGCCTACTTGGTCTGCTTTAAAAGCCAGCGAATTAGCTCAGTGAGCTAAACATCTGTTCCCACCTGAAACTTGCTGACTGTCTACCTATTTCTTCTCCCACCCACTGCGGCTGTGGGCCTTATCTGGCCATTCCACCCTGTTTGGGCACTTTGTGTTGGCGTGTGTTGCCCAGCTTGTTGGTCTTGACTTTGTTCCCTCCCTCTTGTTTTCAGGTTCCTCTGCTGCCTGTGTTCTGTGGTCTGCCCCGCTTGTTTTTATGCCTGCCCCCCTTCTCCCTTTTCTTTACCTTTAATACCAGATATTTTTTAACGGAGATATTTTTTGCCTCGCCACTTTCCAGCTTTCCAGACCTCAGCAGATGATAATGTCTGCCTCCATTTTTCAGACACACGCCAGGGCCAACACAAAGTGCCCAAACAGGGTGGAATGTTGGTAGTGATCCTGCTATAGCCATTTATACTTTGTCTAGACCCATCTTTTGTTTCTTTACTTGACATATTACTGTCTTTTTTTGTCCCATCATCTGTTTTGCTATTTAATCTCTCCTGCAATCCAACCTATCTCACATTCCATTTTGTTCTCCACCTCTCTCGCATCCACACTTGCGTAAAACCACCCCAGTTCTGACAAAGCGTCACCAACCTGAAATGTTACCTCTGCATTTTTCTCTGCAGATGCCACGCATTTCCAGCATTTTGTTTTATTTCAAAATTTCCAGCATCTGTAGAATTTTGTTGTTTGTAAATCTGTCAATTCCTTTTAATAGCAACCGTTTCTAACATTAGCTGTTTAAGTATTGTTTTATGTTTTCATCCACTGACATCAGAGATTCCAGAAAATAATTTGCGAGTACAGGGCATGGGACTTTAAAATTGCTGACATTCTCCACATTTGTATTGTTGAATGAAATGAAAATATGATGGTTGTGAAGACCAGTTGATCTGTTGTATTACACTCGGGGAGTGAAGATAAAATGTAGCCTTGAGGTGAAATTATGTTTGAGGGCAGGGAATAATTGGACCAGGGTTGTACGTATATAATTCAGCTCCCCCTTCAGACATTGTATTATTATTTTTTTAAAATAAAGCATTGATTTTATATTTAGAGTTGAATATTAAATATTGGGGCAATTTAGGAAGCAGTGAGGTGGATTGGAGCACGTAGTTTCTTCAAAGCTGGGGAGTTAAAACCGAAACATTACAGTATCAACATTTTAGCACAAAAAATGTGATGTTGGGAATTGTATGTGAATGTTAGACTTTTTCAAGTAATGTGGATTACAAACCCTGTTGGGGGTCAGGCCTCTTAAGAGTTGAACTTCCACATACTCTATTAGTACTAGAGTGTTCTCATTTATTTCAGTGCTGAAGTCCAAGTTCTGAACTCAGTTGGTTGCCAGTGCTCCCATATTTTGGGATGTTGTGAAGTTTTGAAAATTATCACTGGTGCCTTCTGATTGTCTAATCATTCTATAATACATTGATGGGTTGAGGGATAAAAGTAATACATCAAGTAGCCTTGCAAATATCTGTTGAAATAATTTGCTTTCCCAGTGCCTTAATTTTTGGCACTATTTTCTTATGACGGATGTCGCACACTTTGGATTGTTAATTGTATATAGTTCCCAGCATGTCTAAATGATTTTCTATGGCTATGATGCTTAAATAAATCAAATATTTGTCAACTAGGTAAGCTAATTTTGACAGTAATGCTCTTTTGCTCAGAAATTGCTGCTTTATGATTTCTGAAGAGTATTACATCTTTATATAATCTGTTTTCAAGTTTTATTTTCAATATATTGTTATATGGTTAATATCTGATGTTCTGCATGCTCAACAAAAATTCCAATAAAACTACCTGGTTGTTTTCAAACTTCTGAAAAGCAAATGTCTCACAAATAGTATTGAGTTTTTAAGCACCAGGTTTTTACTTGTTTTACTTTGTGCCATAGGTTAGGAGAATTGCTTGCATTGCCATGGGTTTTGCAAGTCTCTTCTGGCTAATCGTAATGCCTAACCTGAGGTAGAATATTGTTGCTGGTCATGTTTTGGTGCTGATAAAGTTAGTGTTGGATTTTTGCTCAAAGTTTATCATTCACCCCCCCCCCCCCTGAAATTGCAAGCCATGTACTATTGGTAAAACTGCAACATTAGCTGGAGCTAGGTCGGGTTGGTGCTGTAACCAAATAGTATTTTTTTCCCTGTTGCATTACCTAACTAGTTTTAGGAATTGTGACCCTTATGTTATCGCAAAAATGGACTACATCCTGAGGCTGAGACAGCGGGTGGTAATCTAGTTTTTCATTGAAACCTAAAAGCAAGACTAGGAAGTCACAGCATGATGCAAACTGAAGGCTGTATTCAATTGTACATATCAAAGGGCTTATTCTGATCTAAAGATCTAAGAGATAAAAGCTTTTTCACCCTTTTCTAATAAATCAGATTAGTTCATAATTTTAAATAATGAAATATAAAAAGCAAGGTGCAAGAAATTAACACTTGTACTTATTTAATAATTTATCATGTTGAACTATTTCAAACAGTTCATTATTGTATAGTTGCATCAATATATTTTCTGAACTGCTAAATGACTTTCATAACCTTTCCTGTACAACATTCTCAGTAATTGTACCTTGCAGCTCCATTCATTCTTCGCGCTCTCCAGGCACCTACTTGAACCGCTGCAGTCTATGTGGTGCAGGTAGCATACAAGATGATCAGAGGATTAGATAGGGTGGGCAGTGAGAGCCTTTTTCCTTGGATGGTAATGTCTAGCATGAGGGGACATAGCTTTAAATTGAGGGGAGATAGTTATAGGACAGGTTCTTTACTCAGAGTATTAAGGGCGTGGAATGCCCTGCCTGCAACAATAATGGACTCGCCAACACTAAACACATTCAAATGGTCATTGGATAGGCATATGGACGATAAGGGAATAGTGTAGATGAGCTTTAGAGGGATTTCACAGGACGGCGCAACATCGAGGGCCGAAGGGCCTGTACTGCGCTGTAATGTTCTATGGATTTTAAAGTGCATACTTTATCTAGACTGGTAAGATTAAGACAAGTGATAGATAGAGGTGACCGGAAACGCAGCTGTTCATTTTATAGAAATTAAAGATGTTGCAAAGGAAGCTTTTATTCAATTTGTGGCGATGTCAGTAAATGTGAACTTGAACATAAGGTTTTTTTTTTTGCGACTGTGTTACCTGTATTTGTAATGCATTAACTCTGAGGGTTAGTCACAGTGGGGTGCTGTTCTTTGGAATCTTTTGAAGTTAACAATTAAATTTAGCACTGAGCTGAACATGGTTTCAGTGTAAATGGTAGCTTTTCACTGAAATTGCATTTGAGGTCAAATATAGTAAATAGATCTGTCAGTTTCTGTATGTATACTTGATAATAAACTGACCAATCCACAGGTTGATCCCCTAGCAAACAAACATACCCAAGGATGATGATTATAAAATTCCTATCCATTGCACTTTCACATTCGTGTTTGCTGCTTCAATGAATTTGTTTTAATTATATTCTTATTCATTCCCATTTTAACTGCTATGTTGTGAATAGTTGGAGAGAATATGGGATTGGAAGCTCACCGAGGTATTGAATAGGACAACATTAAGGGCAGCACGGTAGCATTGTGGATAGCACAATTGCTTCACAGTTCCAGGGTCCCAGGTTCGATTCCGGCTTGGGTCACTGTCTGTGCGGACTCTGCACATCCTCCCCGTGTGTGCGTGGGTTTCCTCCGGGTGCTCTGGTTTCCTCCCACAGTCCAAGGATGTGCAGGTTAGGTGGATTGGCCATGATAAATTGCCCTTAGTGTTGGGTTGGGATACTGGGTTAAGGGGATAGGGTGGAGGTGTTGACCTTGGGTAGGGTGCTCTTTCCAAGAGCCGGTGCAGACTCGATGGGCTGAATGGCCTCCTTCTGCACTGTAAATTCTATGATAATTCTATGAAACAAGGTTATGAATCTATGGTAAAGATACCGAGTCTGTGATGAGGGCCAAAGTTGATGGATGGCTTGACTATTTACAATGGTTAACTGGGGGAGATTGCTGTTCATTCCCTGACTCTTGGGAGGAGAGAGATTAGGGAGGGAGCGTTTCCAAATTTCTGTTAATTTTTTCTGTAACTCCACGTTTGAATATTTGTGGTTAAATTCACACTGCAGCACTCAAACAGCACCGATGAAAGTCACATTTGTCATTTCTAACTCTCTGATCAACCATGCCATCCTTCTCCAAATCCTCACCTCTATTGTCCTGCTTGAATGGTCCTGTCCTCGCCTGGTTCCATTGTTATCTATCCAGTTACAGCCAGGCATTTCCAGTAGTGATTTCTTTACCCAGCCTTTCCATGTTAACTTGAGAATTTCCCATGATTTCACCTCTTCTTCATACTGCCCAGAGTAACATCATCTGCTGGAGTGTTGTCAGCCGTGTCTCCGTCACAACTGAGTTGAACAAAAGAATATTGTGGCCAATGCTAACTGATGCCCAACGATCAATTTGGACAGGTTAGGACAGTGCATCAATACTATTAAATGTGAAAAATTATTCCACCTTTATTGATCTTATCCAGCCACAAGTCTGAGCCTGCACCCCCTGTATATGCTTAATCTATTACCAATTATTCGCTGGTATGTTTCTACCATTGTTATCGAAGCATTTCTCTGCATAAGTTGTTCGATACAAATCACATTTTATACTGTGCTTATGTTGGAGTCACTCCTTGAAACACTTCAGATTATTCTGCTGCAGTGATGCTACAAAAAAGATGAGCACTAAATTGGAAGAACTGCCTTCCTGAACCCCTTTGCTGCAAGACCAGATGAATCAGTTGCAGTTTCCTCAAGTTAAAAATTACGAAGAGCAAAGGCATCAACTTTGTACCTTCAGATGCATCTCCACTTGCTGTGAAAAGTGGGCCATATAAGCTTGTATTAATCATTGCAACAGTTAATTGTGCAATACATGGCTAAAAGTTTGGAGGTTTTCATGGTGAGAATGATAACATTGAGTTAGAAGATTTTTAGGGCTGCACCATGTAAAATTTGCTCTGAGATGAATCCATTCTTCTAAGTACCCCCTTTGTTTAGGTAACCACTGCTCTTTTTGGAGCAAATGTTTTGTGGCGTAACCGGAAAATCATCTTACTCAATATATAGCTATTTTCCTGGACTTCATGTTTTCCATAATGGCGAGAGTAGATATAAGCTCTGCTGGCCTGTAGGACATTAATAAGTACTTGTATCAGTTGAAAAATATATGTCCAGCGAGCTGCTTTCTATTTTTGCAGGCAAAATGTGAAACCTTGGTGTTGCACACTGCTTTTGGTAGCAAGGGCACCACCTTTGTTCAATTGCCATTTGGTGCTGATTGCAGAGATACTGTTTGCAGCAAACCAGCAACTTAAATGAGCCAGAAACGGGCTCCAAACAAAGTGTAAACATGTCCAAAATGTTGAATAAAAGGTGGCACTTATTTGAGATAATTGAGCACTTTTGTTTGTTCCAGTGTTTGTTGAACTTGTCTGGAACAAATTGCTGTATTGGTATGAATACTAAATGAAGGCTTGATTGTGTCAAAAGATTTGCTCAATTCTTGCATATCTTTAGTTTATTTCCTGGTGCACAAATGTCTCTTGGCTGAATACACTATAATGAGCCACATAATTAAATTCATCAGAACAATTCAAAGATAATCTCATTTTGTTTACAGGAAGAAATTCCCAGAAGCTTTGAAAGCGCACCATGGTGTGAAGTAACTGTAGTGTAATCAAATGATATTTTGGGTGACTGGTTAGTATTTAGCAATTCTTTTGTATAGAAGAAATAGTGAAAAATACACAAAAATGTGAAAAGGTTTGGCAACCAAAATTTGCCGCTTCACAATTAGATGAGACAGTTTTTAAAATTTGGCAAGATGCAAGCAACATGTTTCATACAAAGGAAATCTCGAATCTATGTACAATTATTTTAAATTGGAGTGGATCTTTCAGTACAACAGGTTTTATTTTAGTTTAGAGACTGTCAGGTTCTTGTTCAGTTTTAACTTAAAACTTCAATTGTTGAATGAGACTGAGGAATTTTTAAATTAATTTACGGGATGCGGGCGTCTCTGGTTCGGTCAGCATTTATTGCTGATCCCTAGTTGCCCTTAAGGTGGTGGAGTTGAGTTGAGTTGCCTTCTTGAACCGCTGCAGTCCTTGAGGTGTAGGTACACCCACTATGCTGTCAGGGAGAGAGTTCTAGGATGTTGCCCCAGCGATATTGAAGGAACGGTGAAATATTTCCAAGTCAGGGTGGTGAGTAACGTAGAGGGGAACCTCCAGGTGGTGGGGTTCCCAGGTATCTGCTGCTCTTGTCCTTCTAGATGGTAGTGGTCATGGGTTTGGAAGGTGCTGCCTAAGGAACCTTGGTGAGTTACTGCAGTGCATCCTGTAGATGGTACACACGGCTGTCTGTTCATCAGTGGTGGAGCGTTTGAATGTTTGTGGAAGGGGGAGCAATCAAGCGGGGCTGCTTTGTCCTGGATGGTGTCGAGCTTCTGGAGTGTTGTTAGAGCTGCACTCATCCAGGCAAGTGGAGAGTATTCCATCACACTCCTGACTTGTGCCTTGTAGATGGTGGACAGGCTTTTGGGGGTCATGAGGTGAGTTACTCGCCGTAGGATTCCTAACTTTGACCTGCCCTCGTAGCCACAGTATTAATGGCTAGTCCAGTTCAATTTCTGATCAATGGTAACCCCCAGGGTGTTGATTTGTGGGGGATTCAGCGATGGTAATGCCATTGAAGGTCATGGGGCGGTGGTTATATCCTCTCTTGTCGGAGATGGTCATTGCCTGGCACTTGTGTGGCATGAATGTAACTTGCCACTTGTCAGCCTGCCTGGATATTGTCCAGATCTTGCTGCATTTGGACATGGACTGCTTCATTATCTGAGGAGTCACGAATGGTGCTGAACATTGTGCAGTCATCTGCAAACATCCCCACTTCTGACCTTATGATGGAAGAGAGGTAATTGATGAAACAGCTGAAGATGGTTGGGCCGAGGACACTACCCTGAGGAACTCCTGCAGTGATGTCCTGGAGCTGAGATGATTGACCTCCAACCACCACAACCATCTTCCTTTGTGCCAGATATGCCTCCAACCAGCAGAGTATTCCCCCCCGATTCCCATTGACTCCAGTTTAGCTGGGCTCCTTGATGCCATACTAGGTCAAATCCTGCCTTGATTTCAAGGGTAGACACTCTCACCTCACCTCTGACGTTCAGTTATTTTGTCCATGTTTGAACCAAGGCTGAAATGAAATGAAAGGGGCTGGTTTAGCACAGGGCTAAATAGCTGGCTTTTAAAGCAGACCAAGGCAGACCAGCAGCACGGTTCAATTCCCGTACCAGCCTTCCCGAGCAGGCGCCGGAATGTGGCGACTAGGGGCTTTTCAGTCATTTCATTTGAAGCTTACTTGTGACAATAAACGATTTTCATTTTTTTCACTTTCATCATCTTGGAACATATGAATTAGAGCAGGAGTAGGCAATTCATCCCCTCGAGCCCGCTCCATCATTCAATACGATTGTGGCTGTCTCCTTGGCCTCAACTCCATTTTCCTGCCCGTTCTCCATAACCCTTCAATGCATTGCGAATTAAGAATCTGTCTAACTGCAAAAACTTACTCAATATCCTGGCATCCATCACACTCTGGGGTAGTAAATTCCACAGATTCACGACTCTGAGGGAAGTAATTTCTTCTCATCTCTGTTTTAAATCTGCTACCCCTTATCCTAAAATTATGACCTTTTGTTCCAGATTGCCCCACAAGAGGAAGCATCCGCTGTTCATCTACACCTCTTTTCATAAGACAAACCCCTCCTCTCTGGAATCAATCTAGTGACCTTTCTCTGAACTGCCTCTAATGCAACAATATCCCTTCTCAAGTAAGAGGATCAAAACTGTACGCGGTATTCCAGGTGCGGTCTCATCATTGCCTTGTACAGTTGCAGCAGCACTTCCCTACTTTTCCACTCTTATTCCTTTAGCTATAAATGCCAAAATTCCATTTGCCTCCCTTATTACCTGCTGTACCTGCATACTAGTTTTCTAAGATTGATGCACAAGAACACCCGGATCCCTCTGCACTGAAGCACTCTGAAGGCTATCTCCATTTAGATGATTTGCTCCTCCATTTTTCCGACCAAAATGTGTAATCTCACACTCATCCACGTTAAACTCCATCTGCCACATGTTGGCCCACTCACCTAACCTATCATATCCATTTGTAAATTTTCTATTTCCTCATTGCAACATACTATCCCACCTATTTTTGTGTCATCTGCAAATTTGGCCATAGTACCTTCTACCACTATGTCCAAGTCATTAATAATATAGATTGTAAATTGCTGGAGCCCCAGAACCGAACATTGTGGCATCCCACTAGTTACATCTTGCCAACCCATTTATCCCAACTCTCTGCCTTCTGTTGGTTAGCCAGTCTTCTAACCAAGCTAATAAATTACCCCCAATCCAATGTGATCTTGTGTGTTAACCATTTGTGCGGCACCTTATCAAATGCCTTCTGGAATTCCAGATATACTATGTCTGCAGGATGCCCGTTGCCCACTTGGCTTGTTACATTTTCGAAGAACTCCAGCACAGTCAAACAGGATTTACCCGTTGTAAAACCATGCTGACACTGATGGAATGGGTTTTGATTTTCCAAATGTCCTGTTGTCATTTTCTTCATAATAGAATCAAACAATTTCCCAAAGACAGATGTTAAACAAACTGGTCTATACTTTTCTACTTGCTGCCTCTCTCCCTACCGTCGCCATAATGCACTAACTCAATGCCTCATCCTTGAGGCCTTTTGGTTCATGCTCTGCAACTGCAAAGTTGGAAAAAAAAAAGAAATATTTTTAGTAAGAGCTTCTATTTCATAAGAAGGCTTCAGGCCAATCAACATCCAACAGCCTGTTGTGAAAACTACACACATTTTGAGACAAAGGTTGACACTGAATTAAAGGAGGAGAGGAGGAGGTAAATTTTAGGAGCATTTTAAAGAAGAAAATAATGCACCAAGGTTGAGGGAGGGAATTCTGGAGCTGAATGTGTAGATGGTTGAAGGCATGGCACTACTGGTGGGGTGTTGGGAGCAGGGGTTATAGAAGAGGTCAAACTTGAAGGGACACATACGCCATTTTGGGATTTGCTCTCTATTGAGTGTTTTAAAAGTGATTCACCATATCAGAACAAAAATATGCGATTTAGCCCTCGGGCTTGTTCAACTATTGAATCAGATCATGTCTGATCCGTATCAGAGCTCCATTTATCAATCTTTGTTTCCTGCACCTTGACATTGGTCTGTTATGAAAGATTATGTGTTTTAGCTTGAAAATGAGGTGTCTGAGAGACGACCTTATATTCACGAAGATCGTAGATGGAATGGAGGAAGTTAATTTTACATACTGAAAATAAATTTGAGTGAGCCACAGACATGGCACCAAACTACAAGATAATTTTGCAAGATTGATATCAGAAAGTTCATCTTGAAAAATATTTATACAAACATTAGTACTTGGGTGGATTTTGTTGGAATTTTTCTAACATGAGTCACCAGTGTTTCTGTAGGTCACGCATACCCATTGCATGCTGCATACAACTTCAAAATGATTAAATTCTTTCTTTTATTTTCATTATTGCCCTTGTGCTGCTTTTCTCAAGCAAACATAATTAGGATTGCTTGCAGCGTTGAGGTGGTTGATTTTAGCATTTTTAAGTTGCTTCTTCCTGTTAAAGTTGATAAACAAGTTTGAAAAAGATTTGGGCAAGTGATTACCACATGGTGAGTACCTGGTCATGCTTATGCTGTCAATGGGGTGGGATAGCCCAACAAAGGAAAATCAGGAGATAAGTTAATCAGCCTTCAAACACAAACTTTGCTTTCCTGCCAGTTTTCGGTACTCTGCTTTGCTGAAAGGTTAGATAGACTCCTTGCAGAGGGTTCTCCCTTCCCTTGGTACCAAAATAAATTAATGATAGTTCACATAAACGCCTTGTTGGTGGTATTTGATAGATTGTTTGACTACAAAGGCATCACATTTGAGCCTGACCAATTGACTGACCTGGTGTCCAATTTGCACAGCAGGGAATAAACTCTGCCTTTTTTGCTTTGCATGGTTCCAATCGTCACTGGCTAAATTTGCTGATGCATTTTGGGAGCTATTTTACTTCACACGCGCTACAATGGGATGTGCTTTCTCGCTGAGAACTGTTGAAATTTTAAATGAACTTGTACAGATGTGTGAAATTGATGGTACAAGACTGCAGAATATTCAATGACAAACTGTTTTGCTATTTATTATTTATTATTGACAGTGAATGGAGGAAAACATCACATTTTGCATAGTGAAAAAGGCATTTTTTTTTGCTGACACTCCTACTGCTGGAATAAGTTAGCTGAAAAGACCAATATTAGGACCTCTGGAGAGATGGTGACATAGTGGCAATGTCACTGGGCTGGTGATCTAGAGACCTAAGCTAATGAATGTGGAGGGGGGAAAGGGTTTAAATCCCACCATGGCAGCTGATGGAATTTAAATTCAATTAATAAATCTGGATTATAAAGCTAGTCTTGGTAATGGTGGCAGTGACCACTATCATTGGTTGTTTGAAAAACCCATTTGGTTCACGAATGTCCTTTGGGAAGAAAATGCCATCCTCCTACATTGGCCTGCATGTGCCTCCAGTCCCACAGCAATGTGGATGACTCTTTAACTACCCTTTGAAATGGTTTCACAAGCCACTGGGTTCAAGGGTGATTAAGAATGAATAGCAAATCCTGGCCTTGTCAGAGATGGCCACACCCCATGAAAGAACAAAGGAGCCCAGGACCCCTCTGGTCTGTATGGGTCAGCTGGAAATTCTAGGGGGAAAAAGGATTTCCTCTCCCATTTTTAAACTGAAGTTTAACTATTTGGTAAATGACAGCTGAACTTTGCTTTCTCGACATTTGGGCCAACATTTCTGCTCTGCATTTAAGCTGACATCTTAACTTCTAAAGATTGCTTCTATCCCAAAATGGCATTGTACAAAAGACAACTATGATCAATTTTTCAATCAAAATCAGTAAACTGCAACCACCCGAGAACTGGCCGTCTTTCATTACATAACTTAAAATATTTTTGATTTGTTGATTTGAACAAGATTCGAAATAATTTGGCACATTAAACTTGGGATGGCTGGGAGATGTGGCATTTTACTTGATGGTTGGCTATATGAATTTTTTTTTAATCAACTAAGCCAGTATTAGCACATGGCATGTGCCAACTTAATTTTTAGCATTAGTTCTTTGTATTCATATTAATAGTTTGTTCTTAAAAAAAAAAAAATTGACATCATCCAATTATCTTGGTGCAAATTTGAGTGAAATCCATCTAGATTCATAAATAATTCTTTGTAATTTCATTAAATATCAGTAAAGCTGAACAAGTGGCCATCTTGTCAAAATGAGTCATTTAGTTGCAAAAGGAAGGTAAGGTAAAGTTGCCATTAGTCCCAGATGACCACAGGCTGCTTTCCCCTTTGAGGGGGAGAGCTGACTGGTGATGATTTTACCTGAGGATCATCACATCTCAGGCGGGGGGCAAGATTGAGAAGGCGGGGCCTTCATGAATAACCTCAGCCGGTGCAGGAATTGAACCGGTGTTGCTGGCCTTGCACTATATTACGAACCAGCTGTCTAGGCAGGTGACCTAAACTGGAAAGTATGTTTTACTGCATTTAGCTTTCAAGATGTAATTTTATAAAAAATTCTCAATTTACTTTTTGCATGAAGGGAAATTCAGAAAATGCAGATTGAGCTTCACGTGTCTCTTCATTGCGCATATCTAAGTAAAATTGTTTTGTACGCAGCTAGTTGCAAGTGCATTATCCAATTGAAGTGAATTGAATGCCCTTGCGCTGCTCTAATTTGAGTGTTGCATGCTTGATGGATGAATGCTTCAAATCTGACATCCAGACTGAAACCGTTCGCTCCCTTCTTTCTCCACAGATGTTTTCTGACCTGCTGAGATTGTACAGTATTTTCTGTTTTTGTTTCCGATTCCAGCATCTGCAGTAATTTGCTTGTTATCTTTTGTCTAAATCTGAGCATATTCTTGTCGTCAGCCAGCATCTTTAATGAATCCAAGTTGTACATACTAAGAGCATGAATTGTTGAACCATAAACAGGAGGCAGAAACTTGTAGTGATCTGTACATCTGCACGTACACCAGGGACTACAGACAGATGTAACAGCCACAGCATCACTTGATGTCAACATCAGAGATGGGTCCAGCCCAAGGGAGGATCCGCCTCTTTCAGAAGCACAAGGCTCGTGAGCAGCAGCAGAGACAGCTCAGCATAGGCAGTTTACCTTAGCTTCACTGGTCATACCTCTTGACTGTATTATATCTAGTTAAGCTCTGGAAACAGAACAAACCCCTTGAATAAAGTATTTGTGTTAACTGGAAGTCTACAATCTTTATTCAGACTTAGAGAATAACATATGATACCAGGAGTGATTTCAGAAAGCTAGCTAGACACCAGCAAGAGAAGAAAAACTTAAACCGGATATTTGACTGTGGAAGACTTGGCAGCAAATGGATCCTCAACGACTAACTGATTCGATGGAACTTGTTGGAACTCCATGGCAGCTGGAAACAACCGGTAATTTAAGTTATAACTGGAAAATGTTTGAAAAGCTGTTCCAATTATTCATCACAGCTAATGATTTAAGCACTGCCTCTGACTCCAACGAAAATAGCCCTACTACCTCAACAGGAGGGCATGAAGCTAGAGAAATCTATAATTGCTTTAATTACTTAGAAGGTGAGGACAACACCAAAGTAGACATTATACTCAAAAATTTGCTGAATGCTGTAACAGTCAGTCCGGTGAGATGCTGGAAAGATTTAACTCTTGTTAGAGAAACGGAGGGCCCATCTCTGATTTTATTACAAATCTCAAGTTAATACCACAAGGCTGTGATTATGCTGATTTCAGAGACACTGTGATAATGCATCAATTAATTTCTGGACTATCTGATAAAGATTTGAGGAAAGAACTTTCACAAAATAACTATCTAACTCTAGAAATAGCTATACAAAAATGCCTTGCATATGAACAAAAACAAAATCAGTACTGTGAGTCTCTACAAACACAGAATCATCATTTAGAAAACAAAATCCATAAAAATGGCGTGAACATTCACCACGAGGCGGAGGTGAGGTTGAATCGGAGAAAGACGGAGGTTCTGAGCGACAGCCATCTTGAGAAAGGAGCCTCACATGCGCAGTTGCGAAAAGAGCGCACCGTACAGGAAACTTAGTGTGCGCACGGGCAATCGAGTCCTACACATGACGTCACGAGCGTCATGATGTCAGAGGACCAGGACCACGCCCATTTAAAAGGGAAATGCATGAAAATGAACAAAAAGAAATTTAAAGCTGTAAAACCCAATTTTCTTGCCTCGAAAGACAGAACAATGCCCGAACTTAGACCAGCAGTTGGAAATAATTTTCACAACACCCTGGAACAAGCAGTTAGCACCGCCCTAGAAGATGATATGGCCCTTGTAGACTACGACTCGGACGAAGATTTCATCTTGGGAGATGGCTACCCCAGTACCAAATCCGAACCGCAACTAGACGTGTTGTACCGTGAAGACCCCGACAATGAGTTCTTCGGAATGGGGAATCTTCAGCCCAGCATATATGACATCCCGACTCGTGAGTGCAGGATTATGCTGTGGCCTGACGCGAAGGGTCCCAGCCTCCACACAAGAAGATGATTTGTTCATTGAGCATGAAGGGAATGATCACAACTCCGAAACAAAAAACGATGATTTGTCTATCGAACAATACACACAATACTGCTCAGACATAGCTGAGTTATTCGGAGATCCTGATTACAGCATCAGCAACACGGTTGAAAAGCTCAATAGGACTCTTCTCATGGTAGATGAATCCAATACCATGGTGCCATGGCAGATCGTCAGTACATTGGATGACAGCTATACCCAAGACGAAAATGACGCCACACAGAGAGCACAGAACGACTCCACAGAGAGAGCGATGACAAACTCCATAAAGAGAGCGATGCAAGCCTCCACAAAGAGAGTGACGCAAGCCTCCACAGACAGCTCGGTGACAGACTCAAAAATGGAAGCAAGCAAATACTCCATAGTGAACGCCATGCATGTACAAGACCATGAAGATCTATCAAGCCTATTTGGGCCACCAGAAGAAGACACTGAATGTCTACCCACTGTATGTGAGACAAGTAACGAAGAAATCACAATTTCCATACAGGATCACGGCGAGACTGATATATCTCAGCTCGTCTGCACAGAAGCACTCAATAATCAGAGGACGGCCACGTCCAGGCAGTTTACCTTCGCTTCACTGGTCATACCTCTTGACTGTATTATATCTAGTTAAGCTCTGGAAACGGAACAAACCCTTGAATAAAGTATTTGTGTGAACTGGAAGTCTACAATCTTTATTCAGACTTGGAGAATAACACAAAACTATGAACCTAGAGGTCCAGACACCTTTCAAAAATGCAATGGCATGAAACTATAGTTTAGATTCACCCTTCAATATGCCCATCCATACTCTTCTATCATCGACCATTTCACTGCTACTTTCTATATAAACGGTATATATGTTATTAGCAGTGCTTAAATAAATAGACGGTATTTGTATTTTGTGGACTGTGAAATTGTTTTTGAGTGATGCCTGTGTAAGCAGTCCTGCTGTTGTGCTGGCACAACTTGTGTTATGACCACCAGTGGTTTCCATGGATTCCAAACAGGAATTTCAAGTGGTATGACTGCTAAAGTTAATTTTTCAAACACACTTTTAAACATTGATATTTGTAGCAACTTAAAACAAGTTGTGAGCTGTATATCAAAGATGTTAGGCTAACCAAGCTTTTGGACACACATAGGCCACAGATTTTGTTTGTGCCTGACCCACCGTATTCTAAGGACCGTATGTAAAGTCTCCTGGATGCAGAGTTAATTGAACAACTGATGTCTCCTCTAGTTTGCATTCAGTTTTGTGTCAGGAAACAGATAGTTTTAAGTCATCTATGTTTGTATTTGTGGATATTAGAAACAAGATATAACTTAATTAAATTAATTTTTTTGTTTCTGTGTCAGAAAGGGTTAGAACTTTAGTTAGCTTCATGCATGTCTGTGGGTCTTGATTTCATTTCAAACTGTCTGCATTGTAATCAAAGGTTTGCAATGTGAAAACAAACAAGAGTTTAAAGAAAGACTAGGCTGTTGCTTTGCAACCAGCAAACCACATTGAAGAGTAGAAATGTTTGGCTTCAGTTGGAAGCAGGTACCTGAGAAGAAAGCAGCTCTCACAGAACCTGCCAGCAGATGGGCAGTACAATCCAGTAAGGGGCAGAAAGGCCCAAAATCTAAAGAACAGAGAGGTCTGGAAACCAGGGAATAAAGAGAACAAAGAACAAAGAGAACAAAGAAAAATTACAGCACAGGAACAGGCCCTTCGGCCCTCCAAGCCTGTGCCGATCCAGATCCTCTATCTAAAACGCGCCTATTTTCTAAGGATCTGTATCTCTCTGCTCCCTGCCCATTCATGTATCTGTCTAGATACATTTTAAATGACGCTATCGTGCCCGCCTATACCACCTCCACTGGCAATGCGTTCCAGGCACCCACCACCCTCCGCTTAAAAAAACTTTCCGCGCATATCTCCCTTAACCTTCCCCCTCACCTTGAACTCGTGACCCCCAGTAATTGAGTCCCCCACTCTTGGGGGGGGGGGGGGGGGAAAGCCTCTTGCTATCCACCCTGTCTATACCTCTCATGATTTTGTAGACCTCAATGAGGTCCTCCCTCAACCTCCGTCCTTCTAATGAAAATAATCCTATTCTACTCAACCTCTCTTCATAGCGAGCGCCTTCGATACCAGGCAACATCCTGGTGAACCTCCTTTGCACCTTCTCCAAAGCATCCACATCATTTTGCAGCGACCAGAACTGCAAGCAGTATTCCAAATGTGGCCGAACCAAAGTCCTATACAACTGTAACATGACCTGCCAACTCTTGTACTCAATACCCCTTCCGATGAAGGAAAGCATGCCGTATGCCTCCTTGACCACACTATCGACCTGCGTAGCCACCTTGAGGGTACAATGGACCTGAACACCCAGATCTCTCTGTACATCAATTTTCCCCAGGGCTTTTTCATTGACCATATAGTTTGCTCTTGAATTGGATCTTCCAAAATGCATCACCTCGCATTTGCCCGGATTGAACTCCATCTGCCATTTCTCTGCCCAACTCTCCAATCTATCTATATTCTGCTGTATTCTCTTGACAGTCTCCTTCACTATCTGCTACTCCACCAATCTTAGTATCATCTGCAAACTTGCTAATCAGACCACCTATACCTTCCTCCAGATCATTTATGTATATCACAAACCACAGTGGTCCCAGACGGATCCCTGTGGAACACCACTGGTCACAGTTCTCCATTTTGAGAAACTCCCTTTGTTGCTCTGTTTACTTGGTATAAATATTGCAGTCAAAATGGTCGCCTTCCTTAATCCTAATTCTGTTTACTTTCAGAGTCGCCAGATATCTCTCGATACCGCCACAAGGTTCAAACCCGAATACTGATCAAAGAACCAATACACCAGTTTGTTAGTTCAAAGTCAATACTATTTATTTACACACACAGTAAGATCTACTCATGCGCAAAGTACTACAAACTAAACTATCTCTAATGCTAACGCCTATACTTAACTTTGGGTGCCCACTCAGTCAGAGGAACAATGGCCGTTGTTCGGATCTGAGGTTGTTGGGTTCGAAGAGGTACAGGAGAACAGCTAAGGTCGTCCGTCTGGTAGCGAGCGTTGAGCTTGAACTTACTTGCTTCTGATGATGCTGGTGGACGGGTGTCTCCACTTTGAGAGCCAAGTCCAAGAGAGCGATTCTCTCGTGGGGGTTCCTTCTTATTCCCAGAGGGGCATTGCGTGCTTTTAGGCGGGCCTTAAACTTGGCCCCAATTAATTGGGCCGCTTCTTGATCACTGGTATTGATCTTGACCAATAAAGGGGTGGGTGCTCTGATGGCTGGGCGTATCTTAGGTGGCCGCTGGCCTTGCTTTGTTTGTGTCTTCGGTTAGGGAACTGGCGCCGGGATGTTTGAAACAGTATCGGTTGCTTGAGTGTCTTTCCTTTGTTCCCGGAGAGGCCATCAATATGCTAATCGACCTATAGTTTCAATTCCGTCTGGGAGCTGTCTCCAATATGCATGCAGTCTCTGTGCCTGCTTGTTTTCCTGACATTGTCCACAGTTCCCTACATTCTTTGCGTGCGTCCATTTTGTATTCTGGAAGTGGCCATCCCAGATGGCTACACCTTCCACTACTAATCTCTGTCTCCTGTTGCCCAGCCAGTTCTTTATCCATCTAGCTAGTACACCCTGGACCCCATGAGACTTCACTTTCTCCATCAGCATACCATGGGGAACCTTTTCAAATGCCTTACTGAAGTCCATGTATGTGACAATGACAGCCCTTCCCTCATCAATCAACTTTGTCACTTCCTCAAAGAATTCTATTAAGTTGGTAAGACATGACCTTCCATGTTGCCTATCACTGATAAGCCCATTTTCTTCCAAATGGGAATAGATCCTATCCCTCAGTATCTTCTCCAGCAGCTTCTCTACCACTGACATCAGGCTCACCAGTCTATAATTACCTGGATTATCCCTGCTACCCTTCTTAAACAAGGGGACAACATTAGCAATTCTCCAGTCCTCCGGTACCTCACCCGTGTTCAAAGATGCTGCAAAGATATCTATTAAGGCCCCAGCTATTTCCTCTCTCACTTCCCTCAGTAACCTGGGTTAGATCCCATCCGGACCTGGGGACTTGTCCACCTTAATGCCTTTTAGAATACCCAACACATTCTCCTTCCTTATGCCGACTTGACATAGAGTAATCAAACATCTATCCCTAACCTCAACATCCGTCATGTCCCTCTCCTCGGTGAATACCGATGCAAAGTACTCGTTAAGAATCTCACCCATTTTCTCTGACTCCACGCATAACTTTCCTCCTTTATCCTTAGTTAGGCCAACCCTTTCTCTAGTTACCCTCTTGCTCCTTATGTATGAATAAAAGGCTTTGGGATTTTCCGTAACCCTGTTTGCTAAAGATATTTCATTACCCCTTTTAGCCCTCTTGATTCCTCATTTCAGATTTCAGAATACCTACATTCCCAGTATTCTTCCAAAGCTCTGTCTGTCTTCAGTCGCCTAGACCTTATGTCTATTTCCTTTTTCCTCTTAGCTAGTCTCACAATTTCCCTAATCTTGCCATTTCTATCCCTCATTTTGACAGGGACATGTCTGTCCTGCACTCTAATCAACCTCTCTTTAAAAGCCTCCCACATATCAAATGTGGATTTACCTTCAAACAGCTGCTCCCAATCCACGTTCCCCAGCTCCTGCCGAATTTTGGTATAGTTGGCCGTCCCCCAATTTAGCACTCTTCCTTTAGGACCACTCTCGTCTTTGTCCATGAGTATTCTAAAGCTTACAGAATTGTGATCACTATTCCCAAAGTAATCCCCAACTGAAACTTCAACCACCTGGCCGGGCTCATTCCCCAACACCAGGTCCAGTATGGTCCCTTCCTGAGTTGGACTATTTACATACTGCTCTAGAAAACCCTCCTGGATGCTCCTTACAAATTCTGCTCCACCTAGACCTCTGACACTAAGTGTATCCCAGTCAATGTTGGGAAAATTGAAATCTCCTATCACCACCACCCTGTTGCTCTTACATCTTTCCATAATCTGTTTACATATTTGTACCTCTATCTCACGCTCGCTGTTGGGAGGTCTGTAGTACAGCCCCAACATTGTTACCGAATGAAAAGAGAAATCCCAGAAAGACTGAAGTCTAAGGGACTGGAATCTGAACAAGGTACTACTCGCTGAAGTTAAAGAAAGGGGTAGAGGAATGCTCTCAATTCAAGGCAGGGCTGAAAGATGCTGACCTGGTCAAGTCAGCTGGCAAGAATCCAGACATTTTAAGTAATCTTAAGGTTGGTGACATCTTGATACAGCCTGTGAAGCAATACTGTTCTGTTGGTATGACTGGGTACCTAAGGCGTTATGTGAAAGCCTGAATGCATGTGGCAATCCAAGACAGGAATAATGAAAGCTAGGATCAAAATCCTGGAAGTGGCTCCTTGGTGAAGGCATCTGACACCATGTTGTTTGGTAGAAGATTCTAAGGCACAGTGAGGTTATGATTGAGTGAGTCTGTAGCTGCAAAGATAGCATGGAGACTGGAAGGCCAAAGACTGGACTGTTGAAAAGTTGTAAGTGATTCATAAGTTTATTTGGAGGTGAATGCAGAAGGAAATTGGTTGAAAAAGAGTAAGGGTTTTCATAAGAAAATGGTTGCAAGTTTGGATGATTGAGGCTGGAAGGAGATTGTGGGTGTTTTTACACTTGCGCTGGATCCAGATTGGCGAGGTATGTTTTGTTCTTTTTCATGCTTTTGGATTTGGTCTGTTTCAGCATGCTTCACCCTACCTCCCCTAGAGTACAAATGCAGAATTCTGTATTTTAATTGAACAGAGGTTATTTGACCTTGGCTAAAGAAAGGAGAGCATTGTTAATTGTGTCCTCTGATGTCAAACCAGCAAAGGTGGTTCTGCAGGGAGAATAATAAATTATTTATTTAAAAAAAAATAAAATTTTTCATTCAAATTTTCACGAGAAAGAAAACCATAACAGAAAATTCTAAGAACAAAAAGAACAACCCCCCCCCCCCCCCCCCCCCCCCGTGTATACAAAAGAGAAAAAATAAATAAACGCCCGTCGTTGGATTTTACCGTTCTGCCAGGAGATCTAGGAATGGTTGCCATCTCCTGAAAAACCCCTGCACTGACCCCCTTAGAGCAAATTTCACCCTCTCCAATTTAATAAACCCCGCCATATCGTTGACCCAGCCTTTCCACGCTTGGGGGCCTCGCATTTCATTTCATTACATTTCCTTCCACTGAAGAAGACTCCTCCGCCGGGCTACTAGGGACGCAAAGGCCTCTTTCGCCTCCTGCACTCCCGGCTCCACTGCAACCCCAAATATTGCGGGTCCCCAGCCTGGATTGACCCTGGATCCTACCACCCTTGATACCGTCCTTGCTACACCCTTCCAAAATTCCCCCAGCGCTGGGCATGCCCAGAACATGTGGACATGGTTTGCTGGGCATCCAGAGCACCTAAAAACCTCCTCCTCACTCCCAAAAAACCGCTCATCCTTGCCCCGGTCATATGAGCCCTATGCAGCACCTTAAACTGTATGAGGCTAAGCCTCGCACAAGAAGAGGAGTTCACCCTTTCCAGGGCATCCGCCCATGTCCCCTCCTCAATCTCCTCACCCAGCTCCTCCTCCCATTTACCTTTCAGCTCCTGCATCACCTGGTACGCTTCCGAGACCCTCCCCTCTCCAACCCACACCCTCGAAAGCACCCTGTCTTGAACCCCACGCGGCAGCAGCAGAGGGAACCCTGCTGCCTGACAAACGCCCTTACCTGCATGTACCTAAAGGTGTTCCCCGGGGGGAGCCCAAACTTCCCTTCCAGCTCACCCAGGCTTGCGAACTTCCCGTCTATGAACAGGTCCATCAGCCTCCTGACACCTGCCCTGTGCCAACTCAGGAACCCGCCATCAATTCTCCCTGGAACAAACCGGTGGTTCCCCCATATCGGGGACCCCATCGAGGCCCCCACCTCCCCCCTGTGCTGCCTTCATTGCCCCCAAATCTTGAGATTAGCTGCCACCACCGGGCTCGTGGAATACCTCATTGGAGGAAGCGGCGCGGTGCCGTTACAAGTGCTTCCAGGCTCGTGCCCACACAGGATGCCATCTCCATCCTCTTCCATGCTGCCCCCTCCCTGTCCATTACCCATTTACGCACCATCGCTGCGTTGGCAGCCCAATAATACCCACAGAAGTTGGGCAGCGCCAGCCCCCCCATCCCTGCCCTGCTCCAGAAACACCCTTCTGACCCTCGGGGTCCCATGCGCCCACACAAATCCCGTAATGCTCCTGTTAACCCGCCTGAAAAAGGCCTTTGGGATAAGGATGGGGAGGCACTGGAACAGGAACAGAAACCTCAGGAGCACCGTCATCTTGACTGACTGCACCCTACCCGCCAGAGACAGCGGCAGCATGTCCCACCTCTTAAACTCCTCCTGCATTTGCTCCACCAGCCTTGTGAGGTTAAGCTTATGCAAGGCCCCCCAGCTCCTGGCCACCTGAACCCCCAAGTACCTGAATCTCCTCTCCGCCCTTTTCAGCGGGAGCCTCTCAATCCCCCCCTCCTGGTCCCCCAGGTGTACCACAAACAGCTCGCTTTTCCCAAAGTTAAGCTTATACCCTGAGAAATCCCCAAATTCCCGGAGAATCCCCATCACCACCGGCATTCCCTCCACCGGGTCCGCCACATACAACAAAAGGTCGTCCGCGTAGAGCGACACTCGGTGCTCCTCCCCACCCCGGACCAGCCCCCTCCAATCCCCCGACACCCTCAGCACCATAGCCAGGGGTTCAATTGTCAGCGCAAAAAGTCGGGGGGACAGGGGACACCCCTGCCTCATCCCTCGATATAATCGAAAATACTCCGACGTCCTCTTATTCGTGGCCACACTCGCCATCGGGGCCTCATACAACACCCTCGCCCAACTGACAAACCCCTCACCAAACCCGAACCTTTCCAGCACCTCCCACAAGTACCCCCACTCGACCCTATCAAAGGCTTTCTCCGCATCTAGCGCCACCACTGTCTCCGCCTCCCCTTCTACCGCCGGCATCATTATAATGTTCAAGAGCCTCCGTATATTAGTGTTCAGCTGCCTCCCCTTCACAAACCCCGTTTGATCCTCGTGGATAACCTGCGGCACACATCCTCAATCCTCGTGGCTAAGATCTTTGCCAACAACTTGGCGTCCACATTCAAGAGTGAGATCGGCCTGTATGACCCACACTGCAGGGGGATCCTTGTCTCGCTTAAGAATCAAGGAGATCAGCGCCTGAGACATCGTCGGGGGCAAAGCCCCCCCATCCCTTGCCTCGTCGGCCTTATGCACATGGGAGAAGTATGAAAGTTCCCAGGCCCTCGGCCTCGCGAACCTCCATGGATCAACCCCTCCCATCTGGTCCATAAACCCCCTCAGCATCTTAGCCGCCGCAGGCCTCGAGAAAAATAAATTATACCCGCTGAACAAATGATGGTCACAGTCAACAACTTGAATATCATTTTGCATGGGTGTTGTTTTTAGAAGCAAATGCCTAGAAGAGTGGAAATGAAAGCTGGCACATGATAAACCCCTTCTTCAGAGTAAATGGAGCAGAAGACGAAATTAATTTTGCATAGAAACTGATGCACAGTATGAGGAAATAATTAAGTTCAATAGGCATGCTGAGAGGTGCAGCTGGCTTGGATAAATGGTGTTCAGATAAGCAGCTTCCCAATAGTAGGCTGTCTTCAGTGGACATTTTGTGGCTAGAAAGCTGTTACTTCTGTTGGTTGTGTCAGTATTGTATTGCTTTGTATTGTGCCGATAGATGTTGGTTCTTGTTTCAGTAAATGAGCATTCTTGTTGTCAACTTTAAAGATTTGACTAAATGGGCATTGGCTGAAAGGAATGGGCTAGGTGTAATTGTAAATGTAACTCTTATAATGGCAGGGGAAATTGAGTACATAAAGTATTCTGATGAGAAGAAATGCTTTTGTTAATTGTGCATTGTACATTGTACTGGTGTGGTAATGTTCTGTGGTGGTACTTCCTGTGTGGTGTGTGAAACGGACGTACTGGTTTTGTGGTCGCTGCTTCGCTTTTTTGTCTTTGCGAAATGATGTATTTCAAATACCTACTAGATGGGTTTCCTTCCTTTCTTGTGTGTTCAGGCCATAGATCTAAATCATTGATTATGTAGTAGGTTTGACTTTTTATTGAATAGGCTTTTCTCTCAATTGTTCAGCTGTGGTTTACTTAAACCCTCTTTCTTTCCTATAATCCAGAGGCTGTATTTTTTCTTTATATCCTGTATATAATCTGCCCCATGCGATCTGTACTTGATTAATAATTACAGCACTTTCAGTAATCTGGTTACTGGATTTAATATATATCTGGATCCAGACTGATGAAATTATGTACAGGTCAGACTTTATAACACAAAGAAGCTAATACATTTATTTCTAAAAATGGAAGTAGAGAGTTTGGAAATTCAGCAAATACAACATATCTGAAAATAAAACCAGATAATACTGGAAATACTCTGGTCAGGCAGCATCTGCGGAGAGAGAAACATGTTTCAGATCGATGACCTGTTGAAAAACTACCGCAACTGCAGTATGGCACTTTTGTTTTGTATTATGCCATCTCTTAAAATGTGAAACCTGTACGGTCAGCTATCTTTTTGAAGATTGGTTTAGGAAACCTGTCAGACCAAATTTTGGATGACTTCTTTGTGAAGTTATAACTTGAAATATTTACTGAGTATTTAGAGATGACTGTGATGATTAAAGCTAGATGGCAGAGATTTATTTTGGAAGGTTTGGCAAGCATGTTTGAAGAACTGACTGTAAAGTCATTTGTGGATTTTCAGCTATGTGGAAGAGGAGAGAAGATGGGTGTGGTAGCGTGGCTGCTTTCAGAGAAGGTACTACATAGGTTGTATTTAAAATTGATAAGGCACCCCGGTCTAGATTAGATGCTTCCAAGGAGACCAAAGGAAGTGAGTGGAATTTGCAGAGACACTGATCATAATTTGATTCCGGGATGGTGTCAGAGGACTGGAGAATCGTGAATATTGCACCCTTTTTCCAAAGAGGGGATGAAGATAAGTCCAGCAACCACAGGCCAGTTTACCCTCAGTGGAGGGAAAGCTTTCAGAAGTGCTAGTTTGTGACACAATTATAGGTACTCTGGTAAATACGGATTAATTAAAGAACCCCAGTGTGGATTTGTTACGGGCAAATCGTGTTTAATTAAATTGCTTAAGCTTTTTTGATGTTGAGGTTGATTAGAGTAATGCTGGAGGTTGATGAGGGTAATAATGTTGATGTGTGTGGAGTTTGAAAAGAGAAGTGCTGTCAGCTCATGGAATAAGAGGGGCAATAGAAACATAGATAGAAAATTGACTGAGTGACAGGAAGAAAAGAGGAGTGGTGAATGGTTTTTGGACTGGAGGAAGGTGTATGGTGGAGTTCCCAGGGATTTCTGATAGGACCCCAGCTTTTCCTTCTACATATTCATGACCTATACCTTGGTGTACAGGACACAATTTAAGAATTTGTGGATGACACAAAACTTGCAAGTAATTGTGAACAGTGAGGAGGATATTGTAGTAATTCAAAAGAATATAGACAGATTAGACCATAAGACATAAGAGCAGAATTAGGCATTCGGCCCATCGACTCTGCTCTGACATTCAATCATGGCTGACATGTTAGTTTTAGCTAGACAGCTGGTTCATGATGCAGAGCAAGTTAGCAGCGTTGCCGTTATTAATCGGGTCATAGTGTAGAAAAACAAGGAAGTTACGTTAATCCTGCATTTAAAAAAACTGGTTTAGCCACAACTGGAGGATTGTGCCCATTCTTTTGGATGAATATGAGGGCATCAGAGAGAGTGCAAAAAGATTCATGAGTGGTTCCAGGGATAACATTAGAACTAGGAGTAGGATAGGCAGTTCAGCCTCTCGAGCCTGCCCTGTCATTCAATATGATCGTGGCTGATCTCATCTCGTCCTCAATCCACTTTCCTGCCCGTTCTCCATAACCTTTCCAACCCATTACTAATTAAAAATCTGTCTATCTTCTCCTGAAATTTACTCAATGTTCCTTCTCCTAAAATCTATTCAATGTTCTGGCATCCACCACACTTGGGGGGGGGGGGGGGGGGGGGGGGGGGAGGAGAGTGAATTCCATTGATTCACGACCCTGTGAGAAGTAATTTCTCTTCATCTCTGTTTTAAATCCTTATCCTAAAACCATGACCTCTCATTCTAGATTGCCCAACAAGAGAAAACATTCTCTCTATGTCTACTTTGTTAATATCTTTTATCATCTTATATACCTTAATTAGATCTCCTCTCATTCTTCTAAACTTGACAAGCGTATAGGTCTAAACTGCTCAATCTCTCTTCATAAGACAAACCTCCATCTCTGGAAGCAATCTAGTGAACCTCCTCTGAACTGCCTCGAATGTAACTACATCCTTTCTCCAGTATGGGGACCAAAACGGTATGCAGTATTCCAGGTGCAGTTTCACCAACGCCGTGTACAGTTGCAGCAACACTTCCCTCCGTTTATACTCTATTCCTTTAGCTATATATGCCAAAATTCCATTTGCCTTCCTTATTACCTGCTGTAGCTGCATACATGCGATTCATGCATGCCACCCAGATCCCTCTGCACCGAAGCACTCTGAAATTTATCTCCATTCAGATAATTTGTCTTTCTATTTTTCTGAGCAAAATGGATAACCTCACACTGCATTAAACTCCATCTGCTAAATTTTGGCCCACTCACCTAACCAATCCATATCCTTTTGTAAATTCTTATTTCCTCAGTGTAACTTTCTATCCCATGCGGACAAGGAAAGATATAGTACCTTCTATCCATGTTTCCAAGTCATTAATATAGATTGTAAATCATTGGATCCTGAGGACCAAACCCTGTGGCACCCCACAAGTTACATCTTGCCAACCCAAAAAAGATCCATTCATACTGACTCTCTGCCTTCTGTTGGTTAGCAAGTCTTGTATCCAAATTAATAAATGATCCCTAATCCCATGTGATTTTATCTTTTGTGCGGCACCTTATCAGATGCCTTCTGGAACTCCAGCCTACAGGATCCTCATTATCCACTTGGCTTGTTACATCTTTGAAGAAGTCAAGAAAATTAGTCAAACACTGTTTATCCTTCATAAAACCATGCTGACTCTGATGGATTGCGTTTTGACTTTCCAAATGATGAGGAACTTAAGTTGTATTGAAAAATTGGTGAAGTTGGGTTTGTTCTCCTTGGAGAAGAGAAGGTTGAGAGAGGTTTGATCAAGGTATACAAATCCATGAGAGGTTTGGACACAGTGGATGGAAAGAAATTGTTCCCATTGGTGGATTTAAATTAGTTTGCAAAATAAGCAATGAAGCAAAACTTACGCAGCAAGTGGTTAGGATCATGAAAACACTTCCTGAGTGTATGGTGGAAGCAAGGTCAATTAAGGCATTAAAAGGGAAACTGGATCATTATCTGAAGAGGAAACAATTGCAGTGCTTTAGCAAAGGTGGTGCAGCCAAAACTTTTTTTTTAAAATTTAGAGTATCCAATTATATTTTTTTCCAATTAAGGGGCAATTTAGAATGGCCAATCCACCTAAACTGCACATCTTTGGGGTGTGAGGGTAAAACCCACGCTGAAATGAAGAATGTGCAAACTCCACACAGACAGGGGTGCAAACATAATTAGTGGATGATGTGTTAGGCAGGTTGGTTCGATGTGGACTGCACTCGATGCAGGGAAGTTAGAAACAGACGTCTAACACTGGAGAAGATCCAACACTGTTTTATTCAACTATAGAACTGCGATACATATTCAGTTGTGGGTCGACACTATACTGATCTGACTGGTGACCTTGTAGTAGCCTGACCACACTTACTAGCTACCGCATGGTGTTTGCACTTGCTAGCTCATGGACTCTGACTGTTTCAGTAGCTGGGTCCCGAGAGAGCGGGAAACCTAGTGCCCTCTGGCTTTATAGTGGTAGTGTCCTGTCTGGTGATTGGCTGTACTGTGTTGTATGCTTACTGGTCATCCTATGTGTCAATCACTGCCTGTCTGCATCTCATTATAAACGAGTGGATATTATGACAGTAGAATGGTCTCCTTTTGCAATATATTATTCTATGAAATGGGATTCATCTTCTCAGAACTTTGATACTGGTTCATCATATTCTAATGTCATAGACTAATACATCTTGCATCAAGCTTAAATTCACTTTAAATTCTGAAGGGTTATGGAGTGTTTGTCATGATGAGATGTATTATAATTTTTCTGTCCTTCAGAAGTACAGTGAAGAATTTATCTGAAATCTTTTTAAAGACCTTGGGCTACTTGTGCATTTCTGCATTGACTTCTGCTTGGAAGACTTGGTAAAATGTAACGATTTTGAAGGTTATTCTGCATCGTTGCCTTCCTAGCAGTAACAAAAATAGATCAGGGCTTCTGTACATGTTAAATCACAGTAGCAAATGAAGTTAAAAACTTATACTAAATGATTCACCAAATGTTTGTAGAGCCAGTAAATAGTTTTCCAAATCAGAAACTGAGGGATCAACAGCAAAACTAAGTGAAAGACTAATGAACATGGCGTAAAGTTATGTGGTTCAAAGCAAATGCTCTCGTATTTGTTGTTCCTTTGTAAATTTAAATTACTAACGCATTTGGAAGAAATGAAATTAATATACATATCCGCCTAACCTGTGCGTTTTTGGACTGTGGGAGGAAACCAGAACACCCAGAGGAAACCCACTTAGAGCCTGGTAGAGTGTCACAGTCATCTGAGGCAGGAATTGAACCTGGGTCCCTGGTTCTGTGAGGCAGCAGTGCTAACTACTGTGCCTCTGTGAATTCTGTGAAGCTAGGAACAAAAAGCTGTAAATTGTGATGAAAGTGTTTTATTGAGATAGCATTCTGAATTTTACAAATGAATGATAGTTAAATATCAAGGTGTCATCAATGATGGTGCACAGTCGTTGATCTCCTTGAGAAGGTATTTACTTTAGTGAATTGCTCAGTTATCCATTGATTTGGTAGCCGAGAATACCATGGCACGGTACATCCTCCCTCTCCCGTGCTGTAAATACAAACTCAATTTAAGATTTTTTTTATCCTGATGTTTGTAGATTGTGGTGCAGCTGTGGGGCAGCTCAAGATATATTATCTCCTTGCAACTCTTAATGCCAACTTTCTTGGATTAGTGTAATTGTTCCCTCTTCCAGCTGATTGGCTGTTTACATAGTTTTACTTTATGTGGGAATGTGTATATTTTTGGATGAGGGAAGATAGCTTTCTGTTTTGGTCTGCATACTCCAGGATGTCAGAATAAGTGAATCCTTGAATAAGATTTTGAAGTTACTTAGAAAATCAGATCCAGGTTCTAGTACATGTAAGATGCTGGTGAAAAAGTAAGGTTGCTACTGTTGTGTTTAATCTAGACAGTTTCAGCATGCCAGATTCTCATCTAATCATGCTGCTCAACGTCTGAGTCTATGCTTTAGTGCATTGCTGAAAATCTATAATCTTCGTTGTCCCAGAAAGGAGCAATATCGCTGATACAGTAACGGAATAAAACAAATATCACTGTTTTTCTTCTAGCCATTGCCAACGTGGTGCAAAACAGGGTGATTCCATTTAAAGAAAAACCCATAAGATAGGTCACCTAACCTCAGGATATTTCTTATTATGATTGGTTCAGTGCATTTTTGTGCATGTTTCAAGGAATCTTTCAACATGACAAAGTTCCCTTTCTGTCTATTGCATTTCTTGTTTGTGAAAGGTATGATGTAATCAGTTTTGCTTGTTTCATCAGTTATATTGCTTGGTCCATTAAGATTGCATTTTTGAAACTGCTTTAAATGTGTAGTATAACTGCATTCGTCTGTTCAGGTGTCTGTGGCAGTATGGTCATGACACGATAAACAAAATTCTTAAACATTGAGCAGTTTTCAGTCTATATCAGGAGATGTGAATTAAATCTGCGCAACAAATTACTGGAAATGAGACATTATTGAAATTTTGGAAAATGTTTTTTTGTTTGTTGGCCTATTATTTGTGTCTTCTGTTTAACTGTGATGAATTTTTTCTTTAAAAATAAATTGCCCTTTTGCAGTAGCTCATAGCCATGAAGGACTGGAGCATAGATGTGAAGGACTGGGTCCCCGAGGCTGCTATTGTCATTGTTGGGCCATTACTTAAGCCCTTTATATTTTGGGCGGGATTTATCGGCAGTCACGTTAGTGGGAAATTCCGGTCCCACGCTGCTGTTAATGGGAAATTCCTTTGACAGCGGCGAGACCGGTGGATCTTTCTGGCGGGCTGCCTCCACTGCCGAAAAACGCACGCCGGGTGGTCGGTAAATCTCACCCTGGAATATTTCAGTGTTCAGTGAAGACATTTTGGAATTCATTCTGATTTCTTTTTTTTTTTTGATGCCTTCTTCAAAAACATAAAATAGGACTAAATGTTTTATTTTTACCCACCTCACCTATGTATTCAGCTGAAAACAGTGTTCAGTTGGTTCATTTGATGTTTGCTGTTACTTTAGACAAAACTTAACAACTGCTGTATAAATATAACAACATTTTAATCATTTTAATCAAAATTAAAATAATAGATCATGAAATTAATGTAAACATTACCCTTTTGGGCTTTTTTCACTGCTGAAGCTTGATTTCAAAGTTTTTTTTAAAATAGTAGAACAGATAATTTACTCTTGTACAAATCTAACTGTTAATTTACTTCCTCTTGTAAAATCTTAACTGTTAATCATTATTGATATTTTAGTGGAATTGCATTCATGAGCCCAGTGTTTTATTAATATTTTACAAAGAACAAGCTTATCAACAGCAGTTGCGCAATTCTGGAAAAAAAATAAAATGGGAAAGCTTTAGGTAACAACATTATAGCTGACAAATAAACAAGCAGCCACTGATTTCATTGTAACAGGGAGGAAAGATCCATTCCAGAAAAAATACTGTTCACATTTCTTCTAAAGAAATCATAACTTCTAAAGAAATTATAACTTGATTGTACATTGGTCCTAAAAACTCCAGTGACCTGCGTCAAGATGTTCAGCAAAACAAAAGAATAGGTTAGTAATTATAGTGATCATTGGAGCTGTTACATCAGTTTGAGTCCTGAGTGACCGGTGTGGCAATGACGTGCACCGCTTCATCTTGATTTCAATGTTTATTGATTTGAGGATTGAGAAGAGAAGGAGGAGGAAGAGTGAAAAACTAATTGCACTAGTTTTACTCCAAAGTAGACCAAACTATTTCTAAGCGATACCACAAGCAACACAATCCAATCAATGTGCATTTTCCTATAAAAGTGTGCAACTGAATGGGCCGCATTGCCTTCACCTGTGCCTTTATAACTCTGTGAAGCATGTTGACAGTTCTTGGAGCTGAAACCTATGGTTGTTTTTATATTGTGTAAGATGTGTTAATGATCTGGTTCTTAGAGGTGTGGTTCTGGCTATAATCCAGATACATAAATATCCTTTTAATATTTGCCTTAAGCTTGATACTTAAAGCTTGTGCCACTATGAAATCCAGTCGTTAAGACATTTATAAAAAAAAAAAAATAATTCCAATTAAGGTGCAATATAATGTGGCCAATCCACTTACCCTGCATATCTTGTATCTTTGCAGACACAGGGAGAATGTGCAAACTCCACACGGACGGTGACCCGGGGCCGGGATCAAACCTGGGTCCTCAGTGCTGTGACGTAGCAGTGCTCACCACCGTACCACCCCTAGTCGCTATAAATGAGCAACAGATTTTTAGGTCCAGTGAAACCAACATTGAAAGAGTCCTACAGTTGCTGACTCCCAAATTTGTGACCTGGATCTCACTGTCTGAAAGTGTTAAAGAGGCAGAAACTCTTACATTTAAAAAATATTTAGTTATCTACTCATGGAGCCGTTACCACTAGGGTTGTGGACCAAGTGCAGGAAGGTGGGATTAGGTTGGATAGCTCTTTGTTAACTGGCACCGACATGATGACATGAATGACCTGCTTCTGTGTTGTGAATTTTCTGTGAATCCATTTTGATTCTATCAAACAAACTTTCAACCTGCAGATGAAAATTAGTAAAATGATGCAAAGCAGAACTTGGAATTAAAAGGTCATTACTTGTCTGCAGATCTCACAGGTCTCCGCTTAAATTAAACATTTGTGTCAAGGGGTAGCCTTTAGGAGCTTTCTGTTGTTGCATCAGACTGATGCATTTCAAGATTATATCACGGGTGCTGAGAATGTACCACCATCTGCTGAATACTGTACTGCCAAGGTTGTAATGCAAACTAGAAGTTGAGTGGGAAGTGGAGATCATTTAAAAAGGGAGCCTGGGCCTGTTTATAGACTCTGGCAACAGTTTATAGTAAAACAAGGTGATGAAATCTAGTAGATCTGAGTTTTTCTGATTAATTTGTCGACATGCTGTTACTGTAACCAGCAAACTGAAATGGAATTTACCCATTTTTTAAATGGGTGTAACGTGCAATAATATAGTACTTGTAACTTTTTTATAAAGCTCTGAGAGTAGTGTTCTTCAAGGGAGCAAACCAGCTTAAGATTTGGTGACTTTACAACTTGAAATTGCAATAATTATTTTCTAAATGGAGATAATCATGTTTATTTAGGTCTTGTATTACACTGAACTATTTATCATGTTTCATTTTGCTCTGTGCATTCAATTCTTTTGCAGCTATGGTGATTTAACTTCCCTCAGTGGGATGTCATCACATGACAGTGAGGGCAAAGGTTATTTTGATTGTTTCAGGGAAGTTTAATATTTTTCTCTATTCTAACACTATTAAAACCACTAAATGTATGATCTTGTTTGTAGATACAACAGGTTTATTACGTTGCTGTGTTCCATATGTAGCTGTTGAGTGTTCAACTCTTTTTTAAAAAAACTTAATGCATGATCACTGGTTATATGAATTTTCCCTGCTTGCGATTGTTAAATGGGATAGTAAATTGCTAACTTTGTGGGAAAGCTTTACTTTTCACTTTGGATCATGTGACTGGTTCTGTTAACATTCTTGGGGCCAGTTTGACACAAACTAGTTGCTGTGGAGTGTTGCTCCTGTGCTCTTCAAGGGTGCAAATGGCACATTTATTTTCCTTTGCTGGAGACACCCCTGTTGTGGTCTTTGTTTTGATCCTTTTGTATGGGATTGCTGAATCTATGGTAGTTACTGCCAAGTTTTGCTGTGGAATCATACCCACTGAGAATTATATTTAAATTGGCTAAGATGTTTAACTCTTGGAGACCTTTGATCATATCTGTTCAAAAATGCCTTCCTACTGAGATACCCATGCCTATTTTATCTCCACACTTTTTCCATTTTATCTGACTATCTGCTGTGGTTTCAAATTGCTTGAATATTAACCAAATCATAGATGGGAAAATTTGTCCAAGCGATTTAAATGACTAAACTTTTTTGGTGTTCAAACCTGGTAGCATTAGGATCCGGATGAGAACCCAACTAATTTCAATTTGTAAAACTGAGGAAATGTTACTGCCCCACAGGAGTGATAACACTGACCAATAGGTATCTTTTATGTTCAAACCAATTTTAATTTAAACACAGAATTAACCACATTAGCAACAAAAAATAGCTTTACAGTTAAGTTACAACAGATGCTAAGTAAAAGAAGAAACCTTAATTTATTTTCTAAGCCTGCCAGTTCATTCCAATTAAGCAAATCAATATAAAATTACACTCGTGAATAAAGTTAACAACCAGGGTTTTACTTGTTTTTCTCTGTTCAGGATGTTTGGAGAGGACTGACCTGAAACACCTCTGTTCAGATGGTGTTTTGCAAACCTTTTTTACCCAGGGACCCACTTTCCAACTGACAGGCCTTCAGGACCCATGCCAATTGACCTTTGGGACTTCGCCCTTATTTTCGAATGCTTTGTGCATTATGGTACAAATCCTTCAGGTGTGCCATTTTGAACCATCCTAACTTTTCTTTTGTACTGTGGCCCTGTTTGCCTCTTCCCCCTTGATTACACCTGTGTACGTTTCTACATTTTACTGTTCTTTTATTACTGTTCTTGTTTCTCTTAGCCTCGTCGCTCTGCTGAGGTTCTTTGTCATTCTAGTGGGAGTGTGGAAATATTGAACTCCCTCCCACAAACAACTGGAACGCTTTACCAGCGGAGGTGGTAGAGGCGGGCACGATAGCATCATTTAAGATGCATCTAGACAGATATATGAATGGGCGGGAACAGAGGGAAGTAGACGTTGGAAATAGAAGACAGGTTTAGATAAAGGATCTGGATCGGCGCAGGGTGGGAGGGCCGAAGGGCCTGTTCCTGTGCTGTAATTTTCTTTGTTCTTTGTTAAACCTGGGGGTTAACAGGAAATTTCCAAACCGAAACTGCTAACTTTTGTTTAGTAAGTGTTTGAACATAGAACATACAGTGCAGAAGGAGGCCATTCGGCCCATCAAGTCTGCACCGACCCACTTAAGCCCTCACTTCCACCCTATCCCCGTAACCCAATAACCCCTCCTAAACTTTTTGGTCACTAAGGGCAATTTATCATGGCCAATTCACCTAACCTGCATGACTTTGGACTGGAAGGAAACCGGAGGACCCGGAGGAAACCCACGCAGGACACTGGAGAAGTGCAGACTCCGCACCAGATATGACCCAGCGGGGAATTGAACCTGGGACCCTGGCGCTGTGAAGCCACAGTGCTAGCCACTTGTGCTACCGTGCTGCCCAAATCTAAAGCTCCCCGTCGGGGAATTGAACTCCGGTCTCCTATGGCAGGCGGGGATAATAATTACTATACTAACGAGGATAATAAAAGGATTATAAAACGAAGGTAAGTAGCTGGAGTTAAAATACAAACCAGTCATGATCTCATTAAATTGCAGAGCAGACATGAGGATGGATAGTTTATTTCTGTTCGTACTTTCCAATCTTCCTAATCCTGGACTGAATCGGTTTTTTAAATTCTCGCACAATCTCTACACATTGCCTGATAACGTTAATTCATTCACCCCTCTTCAGAATAAATATTAAATCTGAGGGAACGGAAACGAGGTGTCATCCTTTTGTTGAGATCATTGTTCTCTCACGAACGACAATCTGGTCCTGAACTATAAGTCCCCACAAAACTCTGCTCTCAGTAAATACTGAGAATAATTAAAATATCCTATCCAAGTGTTGCACGGCATGCGCTAGTTAGCATTGCTGCCTCACGGCGCTGAGGACCCGGGTTTGATCCCGGCTCTTGGTCACTGTCTGTGTAGAATTTGCACATTCACCCCGTGTCTGCTTGGGCCTCACCCCCACAACCCAAAGATGTGCAGGTTAGGTGCATTGGCCATGCTTAATTGCCCCTTAATTGGGAAAAAAAAGAATTGGGCATTCTAAATTATAAATATCCTCTCCAAGTTGCAATTCCCGGATAAATATCAGCCAGTTCTCGGGTTGATAACCCCATTGCTCGTGTGTCTTCAGCACAGCACCATGGGATCACTTGCGGCAAAATGAGAGGGTGGACTTGTGACTCAAACCCAAAACCCTGTTACAATTATATTTAAAATAAAGCTGTCGCTGCATGAAAACACAGCAGTTAAAATTCCTGCTTGGCCATGAGGAAAGCTAGGGAGGTATTTACAAGACAAAATCCTTCAACTAAAACTTTCCCTTAAATTCTCTCTCTGGGCAGGAGAGCAACGTGATCCTATGACAGGAAACAAGGAGGACCTGGAAATCGGGCACTAAGATCGAACACACAAACATTGTGACGCTTAACTCTTGTGGCCCTTCTGACACCTACCCGCGGGTCGCAACCCACACTTTGAAAAACTCTGGATTAGAGATCGAGGACATACTGACTCTTCAAACATACATAGAAACGTTCGTAGAACAATAGAAGCAGGAAGAGATCATTTGGCCCTTCGAGCTGTTATGACCATGGCTGACCATCACGTTCAATGCCATGCCCCCGCCCCCTATATCTCTTGTCCTTTCAGCCCCAAGAGCTATAGGATTCCTTCTTAAAATTGCACAATGTTTTCACCGCAGCTACTTTTTGTGGTTGTGAATTCTACAGATTCGACACTCTCTTGGTGAAGAAATTTCTCTTCACCCCAGTCCTAAAAGTGGTTTACCCCTATCCTCAAACTAGACCCCTGTCATAGGAGAGTTCTGGACTCTCCCACCATTGTAAATATTCTTTCTGAATCTACCCTGTCTAATCCTGTGGCAATTTTATAGGAATCTGAGACGCGCCCCTGATTTTTCTAAACTCCAATCTTAATACAATCCTAACCGATTTTAGTCTCTCCTCATCTGACAGTTCTGCCATCCTAGGAATTGGCCTGGTAACCTTCGCTACATTCCGTCATAGCAAAGAAATCCTTCTCTGATGAGGCCACGGAAAACTGCACACAATACTCCAGGTGGTGGCCTCCGCCAATGCCTACACAATTGTAAAATATCTCTATTCCTATACTCATCCTCTCACTATGAAGGCCAACATTCCATTTGCCTTCGTTACTGCCTGTTGTATCTGCACACATACTTTCAGCAACTGATGCATGAGGGCACCAAGGTCTCGCCGAGTATCCATCTCTCAATTTACACCAATTCAAATAATAATCTGCCTTTCCGGCTCCTTTGATTAACTACATCATCTGCATCCAAAGCATAAGGCATTATTTGTGCTCCTTACAAGATGTCCCTTGACGTTTAGCCTGGACCAACACCATACCCCCATAAATTATACATACTCCAAGGGCCTTCAAAACCTAAACAATATTCATTAGTTGGCTATCTGTAAATGGTTCTCAAGATCTATTAGCAGAAACACTTCAACTTCAACTCAATGATAACCTCGCTTTAGGGCACCTAATTCATCGCTCTAGCTGTCATACGTATGTGTGCATCTTAACCCAGGTTTTAATAATATTACTGCAAATATATAAACTACGACAATTTCTTTACAATCACTACAATAGTTCAGCTGGTAACAAATGAAGGGAAAAGTGCTTTGGTTTGTCATTCTTCCTCATGACTCATTGAAATTAGATAAATTATGTCTTGCCCAACAGATTAATTGCTGCTCTGTTGTGATGGGTTTAACAAAAGACATTTCGTTGAAGTATGTTTGATTCCTTTTTGTCCTTGGGATGTGTGCGGAACAGGCATGGTAAACATGTATTGCCCATCTCAAGTTGACCTCAGGCTATGGTGCACACTTGGATTTTAGTGATTTGATACAACTAAGTGGACAGTTAAGAGTCACTCATGTTGGTGGGGGGTCTGGAATCACACACAGGCCTGAGGAGATGGCAAGTTTCCTTCCTTAAAAGATATGTGAACAATTTGCATTCTTGTCAGAAAGTAAGCCAGCAGCTTCATGAACAGATATTAGCTGAATTCAAATGCCAAATTATCATGGTGCAATTTAAACTTGTTCTCAGTATCTAGCAATCCATTCAATCCCCTTTGAGTACCTTGATTGAAGCTGCCTCTGTCCAGAGCCTGGTCGCTGTTGACTCACTGTTGCGGGTGGCAGTGGGCACCGAGGCCTAAAGCTCCTTTAAGTTCAACCAGCAGCACCTGGCAGACCGCAGCCACCCGGACCGCCACCCCTATCCCCAAACCCAGGGGCCGGTGCTGAAGAGTGGCTGCCGGCCGGAAAGGGAAGATGAAGAACATAGAACAGCGCAGTACAGGCCCTTCAAGAAGCCCACCCAGGGTGAAGAAGGAGAACTCAAGCGGCTGGAGGAAATGAGGTGGCGGCAGCTGGAGGAAACTGCCAAGGGAAGCGGCACCTGGAGGCTGGGTGGGCGGCCATGGAAGGCAGCCAAGAAGCCGGCGGCAGGCGCTGATCTGGCTGCTGGGGTGGAAGGTCACTAAAAGGTGAGAGGAGCCGAGAGTGAACCTGAGGGTGCCACTGGGTGAAGAGCAAAACCGTGATCGAGGGAGGAAACCCTCTCATGAAGTTTGTTCCAGACTCCAGCCACCCTTTTGGTGAAAATCTTTTTTCCTCACATCACTTCTCCTTTTACAAATTACAACAGTTCTTAAGTAAAGGAGCAAACCCAAACTTCCTAAATATTAATTATATTCCAATTAAGCAAACAAATATATTTCAAATATCATGAATATTCATGAATAAAGTTAACAATCGGGTTTCTATTTGCTTTTTTATGCAGAAGTTTTGGAGAGAGAACCTTTCAGGACCAACTGAAACACCTCTGTTCGGATTAGTGTTCCGGGACCGACTAGCTCTTCAAACAGATCTGGCTCCTCCCATTAACTACAGTATCTGAACCCAAAGCATAGGACATTATTTTGCCTCTTCTTACATGATGTCCCTTGACTTGTTTAGTCAAGACCAAACCAATACCGCTCGTAAATTTCTACAAATTCCTTCAAATTTATTCCATTGGCCAGCTATCTGTAAACAAGTAACTGGTTCTCAAGATCTATGAGTGGAACACTTCACCTGAAAATCAGTGATTATCTCGCTTTTATGACACCTTAATCACAGCTCCAGCAGTCATGATGTTTGTATGCATCTTAGCCCAGGTTTTAATACCACAAAAAATATAAAATATGACACTTTCTTACATTCGTGACAAAGATCAATAGGGATGGCACAGTGGTTAGCACTGCTGCATCACAGCACCAGGACCCGGGTTCAATTCTGGTCTTGGGTGACTGTGTGGCGTTTTCACTTTGTCCACGTATCTGCTCTGGCTTCCTCCCACAGCCGCATGATCTCGTTCTGCACTGTCTGAATTCTGTGGAACTATCCTCAAAAGTTGACAATGTTTAAAATCTTTGTATCATTTGCAAATTTTGAAATCATGCCCTGAACACCACAGTCTAGGTCATTAATAGATATTTTAGGAAGAGCAAGAGTCCCAACAATGACCCCTCCATTGCAAACCTGCCTTCATTCTGAAGAACAGCCATTTATCACTACTCCCTATAATGAGATGCAGCACTGAATCCATAAAATCCCAACAGTACAGAAGGAGGCCACTTGGCCCATCAGGTCTACATTGACCCTGCGAAAGAGCTTTCTACCTAGGCCCCCACCCTGTAATCCTGCACATTGATCATGGCTAATTCACTTAACCTGCACATCTTTGGATATTGGGTGGGACATTGCAGTTTTTAATTAACCAGGAAATGAGTATGTTGAGAAAAGGATAGTGCATTTAGCTAAGAAACAGCCACATTTCTAGAATTCAAAATATTTGACTGAAAATAAGTATGTGGGAATTTGTGCTGCTGTTCCATGAACAATTTACCAGTATCTGAGGTGCACCTTTTTGTCAAATGTATTCTGGCATTACCAAGGTCACAACCTACCTGTAGCTACAATTAGCATGTATGTTATTACTCAAAAGATGAATAAATTGAGTAGATTTTATTGCTTAGTGTTCTTTGGTTTTGATTGTGCCAGAAATGTTGCGTGCCTAACATTTGGTCTAAAATACTGTTTAAATTCTAACTCTCATCCAGTGGCCCAAACAGGGAGATGGAGTTTTGGGAGTTTGAGTTGAGGGAGTTCAGTGAGGAGGGGAAACAAAGAGGTGCACTTTCGCTTTTTCACCTTGTAGGAATTGATTCTTCTCTGCTACAGGAGAAGAAGCTAGCTATCTGGTGAGTGGGTAAGGTCTACACCATACCTCAGGCTTAAAAAAGTTCAGGAATTTGTAGTAAGTTTAATAAAATACATAAAATAAGGTAAATAATTGAATGAAATAATTTGTTAATTTGGACACCAGGATGTAGGACAAGAGATGTGTCAAATCTGCAGCATGTGGGTGCTCCTGGATACCAGTGTGATCGAGGGAAAGTATGGGGAGGGGAAGGCGCAGTGCTATTGTCACTGGGCTAGTAATCCAGAGACCCAGGCTAATTCTCTGAGGTCCCGGGTTCGAATCCCACCATGGCAGATGGTGAAATTTGAATTCAATGAAAATCTGGTCTTGAAAGTTAACGATGACCATATTGCACATTGTTGTAAAAACCCATCTGGCTCACCAATATCCTTCAGGGAAGGAAATCTGCTGTCCGTACCCGGTCTGGCCTACATGTGACTCCAGACCCACACGGCGATGCGGTTGAGTTTTAACTGCCCCCCTCTGAAATGGCCGAGCAAGGCCACTCAGTTCAAGGGCAATTAGGGATGGGCAACAAATACTGGCCCAACCAGTGACTCCCACATCCTAAGAATGAATTTTTAAAAAGCATGGCTTGAAGAGCATTGGCTCCGAATAATTGAGCTGGAGACCGATCAGCATAAAGGAAGGGGAAAGTTACTCTTTGTGCTGATACCCTTCAGAATTCGCCTTTCGGGGGGGGAGAGCCGAATGGTGACATATAACCTGAGGATCACCATACCTCGGGCGAGGGACAAGGTTGAGAAGGCAGGGTCTTCATGAATAACCTCATGTTCTTTGAAGGAGTCACATGCTGTGAATGAAGGGGAACCGGTGAGTGTACTGTATTTAGATTTAATTACTTAGATTTACTGTACTTAGACGTAGACATTTGCTAAGTGCCACATCAAAGGTTATTGCGTTAAAAAAAAGTTCATGGTGAAGGGGCTGACTGACTATTCTGGTAGAAGATTGGCTAGCTAACAGGAAGCAGGGCCGGGATTCTCCCCTACCTGGCGGGGCGGGGGGTCCCGGTGGGATGGAGTGGCGTGAACCACTCCGGCGTCGGGCCGCCCCAAAGGTGTGGAAGTCTCCGCACCTTTAGGAGCCAAGCCCTAACATTGAGGGGCTAGGCCCGCGCCGGAGTGGTTGGCGCTCCGCCGGCTGGCGAGAACGGCCTTTGGTGCCACGCCAGCCGGGGCCGAAGGGACTTCACCGGCTGGCGGATGTCCGCGCATGCGCCGGAGAGTCAGCGGTTGCTGACGTCATCCCCGCGCATGCGAAGGGGAGGGGGGTCACTTTCGCCTCCGCCATGGTGAAGACTATGGCAAAGGCGGAAGGAAAAGAGTGCCCCCACGGCACAGGCCCGCCCGCTGATCGGTGGGCCCCGATCGCGGGCCAGGCCACCGTGGCCCGACCCCGGAGCCCGCCCGCGCCGCCTTGTCCCGCCGGTAAGGTAGGTGGTTTGATCCACGCCGGTAGGAGACGCATGACAGCGGTGGGACTTGGGCCCATCGCGGGCCGCAGAATCGCCGGTGGTGGGCCCGCCAACCGGCGCGGCGCGATTCCTGCCCCCACCGATCCTCTGGTGCCGGAGACTTCGGGACACGGCGGGGGTGGGATTGACGCCGGCCCCCGGCGATTGTCCGACCCGGCGGGGGAGGTCGGAGAATCCCGCCCCAGGTCTTTTTTAGGGTGGCAATATGTAATGAGTGGTGTGCTGGGGCCTCAATTCTTTACAATTTATATTAATGACTTGGATAAAAATGGGGAAGTTATGCTTCAGTTGTACAGGACATTGGTGAGACCACATCTAGAGTATTCTCTTTATTTAAGAAAGGACGTAAATAAGGTAGAAGCAGTTGAAAGAGGGTTTACCAGACTAATACCAGGAATGGACAGGTTGTCGTATGAGGAAAAATTGGACAGTCTAGACTATATCCACTAGAGTTTAGAAGAGAAAGCAGAAACTTGATTTAAGACAGATGAGGAGAAAATTATTTTCTGAGGGTAGTGAGTCTTTCCTCAAAAGGCAGTGGAAGCAGAGTCTTTGAATTTTGTTCAAGACAGAGTTAGATAGATTCTTGATAAACAAGAGGGTGAAAGGTTATTGGGGATCGGGGAAGGTTACAATTAGATCAGCTGTGATCGAATTGAATGGGGGAGCAGGCTCAAGGGGCTGATTGGCCTTCTGCTCTTCATTCGTATGTTCATATGTATTATTTGCTTTCAATCGTTTGTTCGTGGTAAACTCCTGGAAAAAGTGTATTTTAAATAACTATCTTTATCCCACCCTGCATCCTCCTGAGTTCTGTGCTGTTTATTTGATATTTGGAGGTTCCAAATGGATAGCCTTCAGTTGCTGCTGTTCAATTCTTTGAGAGGTGTTGCATGATGGATGTCAGATGCAAGTTCCTTCTATAATTATGTGCCTTGGCTTTGTAGGTTTGTTTCTATGGGAACTGAATGTTGTGCAGCAACATAGTCATTTGGTAGAAATTGCTGTTACAGTATTCTCTCAGGCATAGTATTGATATAGACAGTGCAGAAATACAATTCGGTATGTCTAGGATATATATTACAACTATTTGGCTAAAAAGGCTTTAACTGGAACTGTGTAGGATGAATGAATTGAGGAAAAAATAATTATTTTTTATTATAAATTTAGAGTACCCAATTTGTTCCAATTAGGGTACAATTTAGTGTGTCCAATCCCCCTATGGGGGCATTCTAGCGAAGTTTGCCGATAATACAAAGTTAGGTGGTCAGGCAGGTAGTGCTGAGGAAGTGGGGAGGCTGCAGAAAGATCTAGACAGTTTGGGAGAGTGGTGCAGGAAATGGCTGATGCAATTCAACGTGAGAAAATGTGAGGTCTTGCACTTTGGAAAAAAGAATCCAAGCATAGACTACTTTCTAAACGGTGAGAAAATTCATAATGCCAAAGTACAAAGGGATCTGGGAGTGCTAGTCGAGGATTCCCTAAAGGTAAACATGCAGGTTGAATCTGTGATTAAGAAAGCGAATGCAATGTTGTCATTTATCTCAAGAGGGTTGGAATATAAAAGCAGCGATGTGCTACTGAGCCTTTATAAGGCTCTGGTTAGGCCCCATTTGGAGTACTGTGTCCAGTTTTGGGCCCCACATCTCAGGAAGGACATACTGGCACTGGAGCGTGTCCAGCGGAGATTCACACGGATGATCCCTGGAATGGTGGGTCTAACATATGATGAACGGCTGAGGATCCTGGGATTGTATTCATTGGAGTTTAGAAGGTTAAGGGGAGATCTAATAGAAACTTACAAGATAATACATGGCTTAGAAAGGGTGGACGCAAAGAAACTGTTTCCATTAGGCGAGGAGACGAGGACCCGTGGGCACAGCCTTAGAATTAGAGGGGGTAAATTCAGAACAGAAATGCGGAGACATTTCTTCAGCCAGAGAGTGGTGGGCCTGTGGAATTCATTGCCACGGAGTGCAGTGGAGGCCGGGACGCTAAATGGCTTCAAGGCAGAGATAGATAAATTCTTGATGTCGCGAGGAATTAAGGGCTACGGGGAGAATGCTGGTAGGTGGAGTTGAAATGCCCATCAGCCATGATTGAATGGCGGAGTGGACTCGATGGGCCGAATGGCCTTACTTCCACTCCTATGTCTTATGGTCTTATCCTGCACATCTTCGGGTTGTGGAGGCGAAACCCATGCAAAAACTGGAGAATGTGCAAACTCTATACGGACAGTGATCTTGGTGCCGTGAGGCAGCTGTGCTATCCACTGCGCCACCATGCTGCCCCTAGGAAAAATGAATTCTGATTGGAATTTGGATTGTGCAGCTGAGAAATGTATTTAAGCCATTCTTATGCAACATTAATATTTTTAATGAAGTACCATACAAACTTCAATATACTTCAGTTGAGCAGCTGCTGTTATTTTGGGAGAGTTGTAAAGCTAGCTTTTAGATAAGTATATTTTGTTGTTCTCCTTTTTCTGTGTATTTAGTTTGTACTGTTTCAAGCTTGTGCTTTCTGTCACAGGAGAAGTGGCTTGTACCATTTTTTGTTCTCTAATGAAATGAAAATCGCTTATTGTCACAAGTAGGCTTCAAATTAAGTTACTGTGACAAGCCCCTAGTCGCCACATTCCGGCATCTTAATTCCAGGTTGAAGAAGTGCCAGCCAATAAAGTGACTGCCATTATTTGCATTAGCTAAGGAAAAAAAAATTGTGTTTAAACTGCTAAAGATAAAGAACTTAATTCATTAGTGGAATGGGAATGTAAGCTTAGTTTTGTGAATCTGTTAATTTTAGAAAGTGTATACACTGCCCAAATTTGCACTATACATTAATTAAAACTGTGGCTTATTTTATTAAATTGTATTAAAATATATGGCTTATTGTATTAAATCACGTTTATCTTCCATCAGGTGGTATGTTTGCACCAATGATATGGGTAAAATCTAGGACTCGTGACGAATAATTCGAATAATTACTCATCAGGGATTTGTCCAGATTGTTTATTTGATTGTTTTAGCCATTCCGATATTAAGCTGATGGACTAAAATAGTCAATGTAATGATAAATTGTACTTCTCAGAAATGTTAATGCAACACCTGCTAATGCTTTAAATAGCAGTCATTTCCCCCAGAGAGAAATAGATAAATCCCTGTTCAAATATTGAAAAGTAGAACAGCTCCCTTGATGGTTGTTGATGAGACAGCATAAACTGAACCATAATGTTGTGGTTTCGGCTCTTGGTTTCTGCTGAGCTCACTTTGGTTGATACTTGATTTGTTATAATGGGCTCAGCCGTCTTGGGAGGTATAAATCAGTCAAAGTTCCTGAACAATGATAGCTATTCAGTTAATGCTGAAAGAATCAGTCATCTTTGTGCACATTAGGTGAGATAGTAAAATATAGTTGATATTGTCACCGGGCTAGTAATCCATAGACCCAGTGTAATGCTCTGGGAACCAGGTTCAAATCCCGCTACTGCAGATGGTGAAATTTAAATTCAATAAACACCTGGAATTAATAGTCTAGTGCTGACCATGAAACCATTGTTGATTGTTAAACCCATCTGGTTCACCAATGTCCTTTTAGGGAAGGGAATTGCCATTCTTACCATGCCTGGCCTACCTGTGACTCCAGAGTGCAGTAATGTGGTTGATTCTTAAGAGCCCTCAGCTGAAGGGCAATTGGGGATGGGCAATAAATGCTGGCCCAGCGAACGATGCCCACTTCCCATGGTGAAGTATGGGTTTCTGTCATGATGCCATTCCCACAGTTGAATGTCCAGTTATTTTTAGGCACCATGCATGAAGGTACCTGACAGCAACGGACGATTGTGGAGCCATTCACTGCCAGTATGAGTCTGTGCCATCGGGGGAACAAAACAAAATAAGACCAGATATGGTTTGCATTGTTTTGGAGTGTTGTTAATTGTGACCCACCTGCTTAATGTTGAAACTCTGCTGCAAAAGTATGCAATGCTGTAATCGTAGAATAAGTAAGCACAGAGGGGAAGCTATTCAGCTAGTGTACGTGTTCCACTCCCTGCTCTACATGCATAATCCTACAAATTTAACCCCATCTAAATATTTATCCAATTCCCTTCACTAGGGATAAACCGCATCCATTATGCACACTGCAAGAGAGATGGTAGCGTAAAAGCCTAGTAATCCAGAGGCCCGGCCTTATGGGGATATGGATTAAATTCCACCACGACAGCTGGTGGAAATTCAATTAATGAATCTAAAATTGAAAGCTAGTCTCAGTGTTGGTGACAAATATCATTGATTGTTGTGTAAACCCATCCTAAAGGAAATCTGCTGCCCTTACCTGGCCTGACCTACATGTTACTCCAGACCCATAACCATATGATTGACTCTTAACTGCCCTGTGAAATGGCCTAGCAGGCCACTCAGCTCAAAGGCAATGAGGGATTGGCAACAAATGGCGGCCTTGCTAGCAATGCCAACATCACATGAAAGAATAAAACAAAAGGACCTATAAACAACTGTAGTTGTATTTATTTAGAGAGAAAACAAAACGGGTGCCATGGCTTCATTTTCTGGAATTTTCTGTGTAAATGCTCTCTCCCTTTCTGACATTTCCTTAAGTACATGCATTTATTTGAGCAAGGCACTCGGGCAGTGTTAACATGGTTTTGTGAAAGGAAAATCATTTTTAATGAATTTATGGGAGTTTTTTGAAGCAATGCTGTGAATAAAGGGGAGCCGGTCAATAGACAAGGCTGGATTCTCTGATTCTGGGGCTGTGTCCCCGAGCTGGCGTGGGAATTATGGTGTTTTATGCCAGAAAAACTGGTGCAAAACGGCCACCGATTTCCTGTTTTTCTGGGGGCTAGCATGCCGGCAGCGTAGAGCACCTGGCTCTAGCTGCCGATTCGCCCCGGAGAATTGCCGGGTCCGTGGCCGCGCATGCGCACGGCAGTGGCCTTCAGCGGCTGCGCCGTGCTACATGGCGGAGGCTGTTCGCGGAACCGGCCCGCGAAATAGCCTCCCCCTCGGCTGGCTTGTGCACCCCGTGCCCTCCCCTGACTGTGGCAGACGCTGGATTGAGTCTGCACACCAAGTTCCCGACGGATGAGACCACATGTGTATCACGCCGCTGGGAACTTGGCCGGTCAGGAACGGAGCATTGGAGGGTGGGCCTCAGGCAATGTCCTGAGGCCGTCGATACGTGGCGCAGTATGCTGCTTTGAAGGGGGTGGAGCACCACAAAAGTGGCGTTGCCCCAATTTGGTCAGAAACTTGGATTCTCCGGCTGGTCGGCAAACGCAATTTCGCCGTTGATGACCGGAGAATCCAGCCCACTGCACTTAGATTTCCAGAATGGAATATAAAAGCTCATAGTACGTAGGGGATAGCATATTGACATGGATTGAAGATTGGCTAGCTAACAGGAAACAGTTGGCAGAAATGGGTCTTTCTCAGGTTGACAGGATGTGACGAGTGGTGTGCCACAGACATCAGTACTGGGACCTCAACTTTTTAACAAAAATATAAATGACTTGGGTAAAGGAACTGAAGGTCTGGTTGTTAAATTTGCTGATGACAAAGATAGGTAGGAAAGTAAATTGTGAAGAGTGCTTAAAGAGGCTACAAAGGGACATGGGTGAAGTGAATGGGCAGAGATCTGGCAAATGGAGCATTATTTGGGAAATTGTCCATTCTGGAAGGAAGAAAAAAACAACTTATTATGTAAATGGCGAGTGATTGCCGAGCTTTGCGCTACAGAGGGATCTTGCAGTCCTAATGCATAAATCACAAAAGGCTAGTATATAGGTACAGCAAGTAATTAGGAAAGCTGATAGAATGTTATTGTTTATTGTGAGTGGACTTGAGGTTATGCTTCAGTTGTACAGGACACTGAAATGAAATGAAAATCGCTTATTGTCACAAGTAGGCTTCAAATGAAGTTACTGTGAAAAGTCCCTAGTCGCCACATTCCGGCGCCTGTTCGGGGAGGCTGTTACGGGAATCGAACCGTGCTGCTGGCCTACCTTGGTCTGCTTTCAAAGCCAGTGATTTAGCCCAGTGAGCTAAACAGCCCCTGGAGTATTGTGTACAGTACTGGTCTTCTCTTCTTAAATTCATTTTTTACAGGATGTGGGGTTCACTGGCATTTGTTACCCATTTTTAATTGCCCTTGAGAAGGAAATATGTAAATGCATTAGAAGCAATTCAGGGAACATATACAAGACTGATACCAGGAATGAGCAGGTTGTCTTATGAGGAAAGGATGGAGAAGTAGGTTTGTATTAAGAGTGAAAGGTGACTTGATTGAAACCTTAAGATCCTGAGGGGTATTGACAAGGTGGATGTGGACAGGGCGTTTTCTCTTGGCGGAGAATCTCGGTTACTAATTTCAAACGGAGATGAAGAAAAATTCTGTCTGAGGGTCATGAGTTTCTGGAACTTGCTTCTGCAAAATGAAGTGAAAGCAGAAGTTTTGAATATTTTTAAGGTGGAGCTAGATCGACCCTTATTCAAGGGGTATCGGGGGCGGGGTGGAGCAGGTGGGGAGTAGGCAGGGATGTGGGGTTGAAGTTGCAATCGGATCAGACCTGATCTTATCTCATGGGTTTGATTATTTTGTTGAATGGTGGAGCAGGCTCGAGGGGCTGAGAGGCCTACTCCTTGCTCCCAATTCATATGCACGTTTTCAGTGAACTTTGGTTATGTCTCTGGTGTACACCAATATAAGATGAATTGCAAAAGAACCAAATGTGACATGAGGAAGGAAACTATTATACAGCAAGTGGTTGGGATCTGAAATGCACTGCCTGAGTGCAGTGGAGACAGATTCAATTGTGGCTTTCAAAAGGGAATCAGATCAGCACATGAGAGAAAATTGCAGGGCTATAGGGGAAAAAACAGGAGAGTGGAACCAGTGGAGTTGCTCTTGCAGAGAGCCAGCATAAGAATGGCCTCCATCTGCACTGTAACCATTCGAGGATTCTATGCTCATCAGTTGATGAATTGTGAAGTAGTATTGAGCACAAAGGAATTGATTCATGTCTGGTTGGGATTTTGCTAAGTCAATTTCAGTTGGGGCACTGCAATTGACTTTGATGAATTCAGGCTAAAGACACAAACACTGCCAATGTTACTGCCCTGATCGGTATTTAGTGCTTTCAACTGGAAGAAAATAATGACCTTGCATTTCTATAATTCTTTATTATGTCTTAAACTTAAGCTTAAATTTAGTAAACTACAATTAGATTTCAATCTGAGACATGGGAGTGCATCCTGTATTTAGTTGTAGACTGTGCAGCTTAGCTGAACTCATAAACAAGCCACACCTTTTGGCTTCACCGTTTTACACGTGTACAAACTAACTGTGACAATTTGGCCAGTGCACAATTCTGAAACACACAGGGGAATTTGTCACTGCCACAGTTGGAAATCACGATGTTTGTTTGTTGCCCAGGTGAAGACTAGCACTGCCTAGAAGGCAGTTAAAAACAGTTTTCTTGTCTGCCAGTCTTTAAATAAATTCATGTATTTGGTTGACTTTTAGCTGCCAATATCTACTTGTTGGTGAAAAAAGAACAGCTTTATATGCATTGAATTGGTTTGAAGTGTGATTACTGTTAAGTGGGTAACACTGTAACCTTCATACAAACAGGAAATTCCATAAATGCGTTAGTGAAAGAACAGTGAATTAGATCTTCATGGTTGAGGGTGGGTGAAATATTGGGAAGGGCAATGGAACAATTCCTTGTTTTGTGACACATAGTGCTTTGGAATCTTTAATTGACAGCATATGGAAGGTGGGAACAAGACTGTCAGTTTCTTACTTACTAGTATCCAAACTAAGAAATTGTCTAAACTTTCCAAGCACAAATCTTATACAAATTTCATCTCTATAAAGCTGTAGATATATCGAAACTTAGAAACCAAGAAAATAGGAGCAGAAATGGCTCTTTGGCCCTTCGAGGCTGCTCTGTCATTCACTATGATCTTGGCTGATCATCCAACTCAATAACCTGGTTCCTGCTTTCTCTCTCTCTTTTCCGCCCCCTCCACCCCCCCATATCCTTTGACCCCTTTACCCTCAAAGGTTATTGGCGATAACCTCCAGGTGTCAATGCCAGCAAGAACTTCTGGTCTTGTCGACGGCGCACCACTGACACGGGGTTCCCTGAGGTGCGGAATGGATTCAATGGGAACTCCTATTGACAGCGGAGGGACCGGAAGATCCTCCGCTGGCCAATGGTGGGTTGCCTCCCACCGCTGAGAAATGCGCTAAGGCAGGCCAGAGAATCTCCCCCTATATCTAACTTCTTCTTGAAAAAATAAATGATTTGGCCTCAACTGCTTTCTGTGGTAGCGAATTCCACAGGCTGACTACTCTCTGGGTGAAGGAATGTCTCCTCCTCTCGGTCCTGAATGGTCTACCTTGGATCCTTGGATTGTGACCTCTGGTTTTAGACTCCCCTGCAATCGGGAACATCCTTCCTGCATCTGCCCTGTCTAGTACTGTGTTAGAGTTTATTGGTTTCTATGAGATGCCCCTCCCCCCCGCCCCCTCCATTCTTCTAAATTCCAGCGAAGCGAATATAATCCTAACTGACTCAATTTCTCCTCGTACGTCAGTCCTGACATCCCAGGAATCAATCTGGTAAACCTTTGTTGCACTCCCTCATAGTTAGAACATCCTTCCTTAGATAAGGAGACCAAAACTGCACACAATATTCAACGTGTGGTCTCGCCAAGGCCCTGTATAATTGCAGCAAGACACCCTGCTCCTTTACTCGAATTCTCTTGCTATGAAGGCTAACATACGTTTAACTACTTTATCGCCTGATGAACTTGCATGCTTGCTTTCAGCGACTGATGTACAAGGACACCCAGCTCTCGTTGTACATTCCCTTCTTTCAATTTATAGCCATTCAGATAATCTGCCTGGCTACCAGAGTGGCTAACCTCACATTTATCCAAATTATACTGCATCTGCCATGCATTTGCCCACTCACTCAACTTGTCCAAATTGCACTGAAGGATCAGTGCATTCACCACACAGCTCTAGGAATGAGTGCAAAATATACTTTCTGAACCTTTGCTTAGAATTATTACGGAGAAGGAACAAGCTTGCGTTTGTACACTACCGTATCACATCACACTATGGGCAGCACGGTAGCATTGTGGATAACACAATCGCTTCACAGCTCCAGGGTCCCAGGTTCGATTCCGGCTTGGATCACTGTCTGTGTGGAGTCTGCACATCCTCCCCGTATGTGCATGGGTTTACTCCGGGTGCTCCGGTTTCCTCCCACAGTCCAAAGATGTGCAGGTTAGGTGGATTGGCCATGATAAATTGCCCTTCGTGTCCAAAATTGCCCTTAGTGTTGGGTGGGGTTACTGGGTTATGGGGATAGGGTGGAGGTGTTGACCTTGGGTAGGGTGCTCTTTCCAAGAGCCGGTGCAGACTCGATGGGCTGAATGGCCTCCTTCTGCACTGTAAATTCTATGTCTATGTCTATCTCTCGGGAACATTTGGGGCTGGATTTTGTGCTTTCTCACTGGTGTGTCTTAAGGTAACATCCAGAGTGCCGTCAATTGAAGCCTTATGTGGCCAATTAATCACCACTTGAAGCACTCATCCTGCCATCATGGGTATTTTACCCACAGCTGAGGGTGGGGAGAGGTGCACTGTTGGCATATAGAAATTGTTCCTGATAATATTTTGAAGGGGAAACCCCAACCTTGGTTGGGGATTGCTCACTTGGAATTTTTCTAAGACAGTTTTGTGTTCTGATTTTGAAATGGGCATCTGCTTTTGTAGTTGGTCTGAAAACCAGCAAATCGGACTCCCAAAGATTGGGTGAATTTTGAGGGTGACTTAACTGTAGCAGCTTTCAACAGTACTCAATTCAAATTTGGTAGCATAACTTGGAATGAAAATTAATTTGATTGCAAGTGGCATAGTGATTTAATTTTCACAAAGAATCCATGCAACTGTGACTGGTACAGAAAGTTCAGAGTGCTTGGGTGGTACTAGCTTTAGGTCATTTGTTAGTGAGGCAATGATGGAGAGAACTGTCTCATATCTAGCATTTCAAACTTCAGCTAACCTTCAGACAACGAGGAGGGTGAGCTACAGAACTTTAATTTGCTTGAGTGTTGAATTATGAGCAGAAGGGTGTAACTCGGTACTGCTTTCCATCTGCACTGTACAGCTGCTGCCTGAAATGTAACCACAGCATTAATTTGCATTTAAGCTTTTCGTTCTGTAACCTACTGATACCCCAGTAGAATGTTGAAGCCCAGAAGGAAGCCACTCAGCCCCTCGTGTCTGTGTCAGCTCTTTGAAGAATTCAGCAAACCACTTTACCTGCAGTTAACTGGAGGCTAGAGAATACAAATTTTGAATTCCATATGCTACATTAAACGTTAGCAATTGAATATGGTTTTTGAAATTGTAGTTGTCGATCGTGCATGATTTGTGCAGTTTGCTGCTTGAGTCTGAGTTTTGGGTTGCTAGTAATTTCACCACAGCCGTACTGGATATTGCACTTCAAGAGCTTCAAATCATCACCTTTTAAAAAGATATTCTACACAAGTTCAGTAATCTTGCAAATCAATTCTGTCGCCAGCTTGTAAAACAAATTATGCAAACCAGTGGATTTGGGGTCTGGGGTAACTGATTTTTGTTCAAATGTTTGTTTTAACATTGATGTTTCACTGTACTTGCTGGTTAAGCTTCTGTGACATTGCTCACAAGTTTAAAGGATTTCTCCTCGAAATGGCTTCTCGTTGTTCACTTCTTTGGGAATAATTTGCAGGACAGTTGTAAGCATCTTAATATTGTACTGAGCAGTTGAATGCAGAGATTGACAAGTTAGTGTGGTGGAAATATGAGCTTTTGCAGGTTACATGGTCCAGTCTCCAACTTTCTTTGGATTAAAATGTATTTGTAATTGAGTTCCTGTCTGCTTCACCTGTCAAAATGATTGAGAGGAGTCAAGAAGAATGAAAACTGCACACAGACCAGCTTAGCCTACATTGTGCAAGCACTTTTAAAATATGTAGAGAGAAAGCAAAGTGAAGACTCGAGGCCCAATGTGTGAGATATCTACAGGGTCGATTGTGATGAGTAAAAAGGAGGACTTGATGAATCATAAAGTCACAGTTCATGATGCCTTGCTTGAAGCAAAGAACTACATTTTTGAACTTCAGCCAAAGGGAACCAAGAACTGCTGCTTTTCTTTGTCTTGACATTCCTGGAATGGAAGGGCACTAAGCATTATGTCTTCACTATGTTGAAAGGAACCTTCCCTACAGAGACTTCAGCGGTTCAGTGAGTTACCTTGCCACCACTTTCTTAATGATACGAGGGATAGCCTATAAAGCAAAGTTGAAATCAGGTCAATTTTTAAATCTAAAACATAAACAAAAGAGCAGCTGCTTTTAATTATTGTATATGAAACTAAACTTTTTTTCACTGATCGAGCATTCTGGGGGAAATTGTATCCTGATTGGTAATAAATCTCTCCCAATTAATTGCTTTCATGTTGGTGAAGAAACAGTTAAAACAAAACCGGGATTAAATCTACTAATCGTGGTTTCAAAAGAGCCATTATGGCTACCGAGATTATTTGAGGAGAAGGAGGTAGAAACCCTCCTTTCATGGCATTTTTAAGATTGGATTGGATTTGATATTTTGTCACGTGTACCGAGCAGCTCAACAGATCATTAAGTACATGGGAAGAAAAGGGAATAAAAGAAAATACATAATAGGGCAACACAAGGTATACAATGTAACTACATAAGAATGTTTTCAAACTTGTTCTGGCCAGGAACTTGATTTTTTTTTAGCTCACTCCTGCTAGGTCCTTTAACTGTGCAATCTCTGGGTATTCAAGCTGGACCTCCATGCAATTCTGGGCATCCTCGGCTGCAGTGGAGTTTTCTTTTGCCCTCTTCTTCCAAATTTGCCGTGAAGCTTCTCCCGGGCGATCACCCTGTTTGTCTTCACTTCAGATATTATCAGTCAGGCGGCAGCACAGCAGCACAAGTGGATAACATTGTGGCTTCACAGTGCCAGGGTCCCAGGTTCGATTCCCCGCTGGGTCACTGTGCAGAGTCTGCACGGTCTCCCCATGTCTGCGTGGGTTTACTCTGGGTGCTCTGGTTTCCTCGCACGCTCTGGTTTCCTCGCACAGTCCAAAGACATGCAGATTAGGCGGATTAGCCATGATTTTAAAAATTGCCCTTAGTGACCAAAAATGTTAGGAGGGATTATTGGGTTACGGGGATAGGGTGGAAGCGAAGGCTTAAGTGAGTCGGTGCAGACTTGATGGGCTGAATGGCCTCCTTCTGCACTGTATGTTCTATGAATGCTGCTCCTTTAATTTTCCAGCATTTGAATTTCTGCTGCAGCTTCTCTGAAGTTCTGGGTTTTTCCAAGAGCTGCCACCATGTTGTAGGATGTTGGATACGGTTCGCCAGGTCTTAATGAAATCTTTTTCGTCTTAAGTAGTTTAACTGTATATATTTATAAACTGCAGTAACTATCTACACATTTACAGTCGGAGCTGTCTCCATGCTTGCTTGTGCACATGACTCTGTCCAACACATTTAAAGTATATATTTTTATTGCCAATTTCCAAATTTGACAGTTTAACATATAACGCAAATAATATTTACAGAGTATGATGTTTCTGAAGTACAATTTTACATGCACCCCTTCTGTCGGCCCTCCCCTGTCCAACACATATACTGACACCTGTGTCATGTATTCTTTTATAACACTGTGGGTAGTAATGTACACATTCCCATGTCAATCCGGTCAATCGTGTATGTGCCAGGATCCTTGTACTACATTCGTCACTGCTGCAACGATGGTTACTTGGTAAAAATATTCATTTTTAAATCATTATGCTTGTGTTGATGAAAATCGGAGAGCAGATTGAGTAAAGCTCTTAGTGGGTTGGTGTCTATTCCTATGATATATGATCTGAAAAAGAACTCTGGAGAATTGTTTTTAACTGATTCAGTTACATTACCTTCAAGCTGAAAGTACTGTTTTTAATTCAGTTTTCACAACAGTAATCAAAGTTACTTGTGTTGCCAACATCAGTGGAAAAATAAATTGTAATACTGTCTGATCTTAATTCATAGTTACAACATTTAAATTATATGCTGTCAATTTTTCAGCACCAAACACTCACTTTGCTGTGTTAGTAACATTACTTAATTCAAATTCTTAGCTAATGTTAGCGCAACAAAGACCAAATTTATCAGAAGCAGGATGAGCATGACTGTCTTTTTTAGGAGAGGGAATCTTTTTTTAGTTGAAACCGAAACATTTTTTAGGTGAATCCTGTTTTAACTAGTTCAGAATTATGAGGGCAAGTGACTGGGAGGAATTACTGGGTGTGAAGAAACTGAATTGACATACGTGGTGAAAATGACGCAGTTGCTTTAATATGGAGATTAACAACTACCCTTGTTGAGTTGTCTCCTATTGTCGGGTTCTAGTTCCTTGCAATTAATTTTGAATATCATCAGTGCTCACAAATGTTTACGTTGACAATTTTTTTGCCTTGTTATTTAAAAAGAGTGCTCTTGTATCTGCAAGTTTCATCTGGTGTTGCTAAGTATCTTCAGTGCTTTAGGCAAACATTCACAGGCGTATGTTCATATTCACAGTATAACTGGTGTAGTCAAATATTATTACTGATGACCTCATTGTGGTGTGACTTGCTGTCTGTTGGCTGGTGTTTGAGTCATCTGTGTTTAAAGCATCAATTGTTTGCAGTGAAGGCTGACATGCCTTAAGGAAGTGTGAGCAATACACTGGTTTATTTTTCATCAGATAGATTAATTGCTGTTGTCTCCAAGAAATTCAGAGTTTTAAAAATGGATTTTATATCTTGTGATGGTGTGATATACTTCATGCAAACTCGAGCATAATGTTAATGGATCTATGCAGTGTTAAAGTATAGTTAGTATCGGCACTGCAGCCTCTGTACAAACTGCTGAAGTTAAAGTACATCTCATTTACTATCACTGAGCTACGAACATAACCAATAAGAAACAATCTAATTGTATTTTCTTTCTGTTTGCAGATTTTTGTCAAATGAACAGCAGCTGATCCAAGCAGTTTAACAGATGAACAGATTCCACTGGATAAGAGAGAATCTGGTCAGAGTATGCTGACATGGCCCATATAAAGCTTCAAATGCTTGATTAATTTAATGATCTAGAAAAGGATCAAGATGCACTGTGGAGCTTGTGGTTACAGGTTCAAAACAATGAGTTCATAGCTATCTTATCAAGGAAGCTTAATCAAAGGCGAGCTTGAATGTTTGGCAGAACACTGAACAAATAAGGAATACGTGATGCAACATTTGACCAAGTGCTTTGGCAGAAGCTAACGTGTTTGTGCTTTTAAAAGATCTTCGTGCTGGTACCGGCTTTAAAATATTTGAGGAATCTTGCACTGAAAGCCGAGTTCTCTAATTATGACTCTCTTTCAGCTTTCAATTATTGCCAAGTGAGAATATCTAGTTAGAATGTGAGAAAATAAATTCCACATCTGGTATTGTGAAAGCTGAATTCCTATTCTGTGAGTCCACAATACTGTGGCTGGATTCGGGACGTAAGCAACTGCTCGTACAATGCTGCACAGAGAGTTGTGACAAATTACTCCCAAACGATTGAAGCTGTGTGAGATGCTGTTTTAAAACTTGTGCTGCAACAAAAGGAGGCATCGGCTTGGATATCGGTTTTGAACTATAGTTTCGTAATGGAATTTCGAGGAGTGACCACTCAACGTCTGCTCTCTGCTGTGATTTTTAATGGCTACTTGAGGGACTGCCAGATCAACATTAAATCTGTCTTTTGTAATCTGATGTGAGATGATTTTCCTTTTCCGTTAAATGTCAGGATGACAATTCTGCTATAAAATACTTAGTATCAGAGTCTAAAAGACTTTGGCCAAGATGTCCTGGAGGAAGGGTTATTTCACACCAAACAACAATCTTCAGGGGATGTTTATGCCACGCAGCACGACTTCTATTGCAGCAAGTAAGGGACTGATGAATGAGCCTGGGCAAAACAGCTGCTTTCTCAACAGTGCGTTGCAGGTGAGTAGCTTTTATTGTATTGATACATGGCACTACAGGATATATACACCACTGTTACATATTTAGCTATTTGATAATTTTAAAAAGAATACATTGATAAACTTGAAGGTTATACATGTGAATTGCAAAATCGTGAAGTGTGAGGTATTATGTTTTGCTTAGAAAAATAACGATTTGGCATCATGAGAAAATAAGAATCTCAATGTCGTGGAGGTAGAGTGGAATCTGGGAGTACAAATATGCAAATCACTAATTCCATGCAAACTAATAAAACCGTAATAAAAACAAACTAAATCTACGATTGATTTCCATGGAGGATAGAAATTAAAATTAAAGAGGTTTTGCTCAGCTTTGACTAATGACAGGGAGATCTGAACACACACCCTTCCACGGCAGCTAGGTTATTTAAATTCAGTAAATCTGAAATAAAAAGTCAGTAATTGTGGCAATGAAACTAATGGATTGTTGTTAAAACGACATCTGATTAACTAATATTGGAACAAAATCTCCCGCCTTTACGAGGTCTGACTGACCTGTCTGTGATTCCGGAATCCTCGCAATGTTGTTGACTCTTAACTGTCCTCTAAAATGGTCTAGCAAGCCACTCCGTTAGGAGCAGCACGGGATGAGCAAATGAATGCCTGCTTTGCCAGTGATGGCCATACTCCTTGAATGAAGAAATTAAAAAGAATTTGAACTCGGTTAGATTTCACTTGGCAGACTGTGCGTGATCTGGCTGCCATAAAAAGGATATAGAGGCACTCGAGGATGCAATAAAGACTTAAAAGGATGATACCAGAACTGCAAACTTGGGTCTGTCAGGAAAATATGAACAGGCTGGGGCTCTTTTCTCTTGAACAACAAATATTGAGGGGTGACCTCACACAGGTCATCAAAATTATGAAAGGGGTTGATAGCATAGACAAAGAGCATGTGATTCCACTTGTGGGGGAAGAGCGGAATGCAAGATAGTCACCAAGACCTGCAAATGGTGGGTTATTAGCAAGAGGCCAGAAGATTAATATTGTTACTGGAGGTTGGTGAATTTTGCAATTGGACTCTGGGGGGAAAAATACATAATCTTTATTAGTGTCACAAGTCGGCTTACATTAACACTGCAATTAAGTTACTGTGAAAATCCCCTAATCGCCACACTCCGGCGCCTGTTCGGGTACACTGAGGGAGAATTCAGAATGTCAATGGCAGTCAACAAACACATCTTTGAGGACTTGTGGGAGGAAACCAGAGCACCCGGAGGAAACCCACACAGACACGGGGAGAACGTGCAAACTCGACACAGACAGCGACTAAAGCCGGGAATTGAACCTGGGTCCCTGGCGCTGTGAAACAATAGTGCTAACCATTGTTCTACTGCCTCATAGAGCGTGGGCCCTGGGTTCACTTCCAGCCTTGGGTGAGTGCAGAGTTTACACTTTCCGTGTCTGCGTGGGTTTCCTCCCAAAGTCCAAAAATGTGCAGGTTGGGTGGATTGGCCGTGATAAATTGTCTCTTAGTATCCAAAAAAGGTTAGGTGGGTTTACTGGTTACGGGGATAGGGTGGGGGGTGTCGACCTAGATGGGGCGCTCTTTCCAAGTGTTGGTGCAGTCTCGATGGCTGACTGGTCTCTGCATTGTAGCGATTCTATTCTGTGATCACCTTTCATTCTTCTAAACTCCCAGTAAATACAAGCTCAACCTTTCCAACATTTGCTCATATGCTAAGCCCCTCATCCCAAGAATGAGTCAAGTGAATCTTCTATGAGCTGTTTCTAATGCATATGCCTTTTCTTCAATAAGGAGACCAAAACTAAACCATGCCCTCGATGCGATCTCACCAATACCCTTTGCAATTGTAGCAAAACAACCCTACTTTTTATTCCATTCCTTTTGCGATAAACAACAATATTCCATTTGCCTAATCTCTTACCTGCATGCTAACTTGTGATTCATGTGCCAGGACACTCAGATCCCTCTAACTCAGTTCTGCAATCTCTTTCCATTTAGACAGAAAATGTGCTATTTTTTCATTCTTCCCAACATATAATCAGACAAAGTCAGCATGTATTCACAAAAGGGGAATCATGCTTGACAAATCTACTGGAATTCTTTGAAGTTGTAACTCGTAGAGTTGAACGGGGAGAACCGGTTGGTGTGATTTATTTAGTCTTTCAGAAGGCTTTCAACAAGGTCTCACATAGCAGATTACTATGTAAAGTTCAAGGCAATGGGATTGCAGGTAGTGTATTGAGATGGATAGAAAGCTGGTTAGCAGAGAGGAAGTAAAGAGTTGGAATAAATGGATCTTTTTCTGACTGGTAGGCAGTGACTAGTGGGGCACCGCAAGGTTCTGTGCTAGGACTCCCAACTGTTCACATTATTTATTAATGACTTGGACAAATGTATTATTTTGAAATTTGCAGATGATACAAATTTGGGTAGGAGGGTGAGCTCTGAGGAGGATGCAGAGATGCTTCAGTGGGATATGGACAGGCTGAGTTAGTGGGCGTATGCATGGTGGATGCAGTAAAATGTGAGGTTTTCCGCTTCGGTCGCAAAAATAGGAAGGCAGATTATTTTTTGAACGGGTGTAAATTGAGAGAGATGTATACTCAGCAAGTCCTTGGTGTCCTTGTGCATCAGTCGTTAAAAGTAAGCGCGCAGGTACAGCAGGCAGTAAAGAAGGCAAATGGTATGTTGGCCTTCATAGCGAGAGAATTTGAGTATAGAATAGAGAGGTTTAACTGTATAGGGCATTGGTGAGGCCACATCTGGAGTATTGTGTGCAATTTTGGTGCCCTTATCTGAGGAAGGATGTTCTTGCTACGGAGCGAGTGCAGCGAAGGTTTAAAAGGCTGATTCCTGGGAATGGCGGAGGGGGGGGCCTAAGTCAGTTACGATTATATTAATTGTGAGAGAGGATCTCATAGAAACTTATAAAATTCTAACAGGATTAGAGAGTGTACATTCCGAAAGAATGTTCTGATAATGGGGGAGTCTAACAAGGGGTTATAGTTTAAGGATAAGGGGTAAACCTTTCAGGACTGAGGTCTTCCCCCCCCCCCCCCCCAAGAGAGTGGTGAATCTGTGGAATTCGTTACCACAGGAAGTAGCTGAGGCCAAAATGTTATGTAATTTCAAGGAGGAATTAGATATAGCTCCTGGGGTAAAGGGATATGGGGGGGGGGCGGGGTGTTTGGTGGGATCAGGTAATTGAACGTGATGATCAGCCATGATCATTGTAAGGAACCTCTTTCCATTCCTTGTTTTCCCACCTCAATTCCTGCCTTGCTGGCTGCCTCAGAATTGCAGACCTTGTTTGTAAAAGTACAGACTCTTGACCCCCCCCCCCCCTCCCCCCATCCCACCCGCCTGAGCAAGCTGCTATTTGGAAAGGGCCAGGCAGACCCTAGATTCAGTATGCTCTGTGGCATAGTCCATGATGTTTTGTTGAACATGGCTGGCATTAATCCCCTCTTAAATTCCCGGACATCTTCTATTCTCAATTGGATTGACAGAGCCTTTCAGAAAATTCTGAAACAGCATGCAGGTTCCATTTTGGCTTTCAGTTTTTGTTCTGAGCAGAAGCCTGTTAAATATCTCGCCCAGAAAGGTTGGAACTTCCCTCTTATGATCCCTTGGCTGGAGTGAACAGGTCTGGATGTTCTTTGTGAAGGTTTTATTTCTGACTGAAAGACTGCAATCTGTAGTCAGGTTTCTGAAAGTTCAAATCTCTCTTTGGAAGGCTGACGATTTAAAACATACTTTCTATCAGCGAAGGTTGGCGGTTAAAATAGTCTCCAGCCCGGCCGGTGAATGTTGCAACTCTGATTAAAATGCTGGGGAGCTGAATCTGTAAAATGCTGGGGACCTGAATCTAATTTATCTCAACTGATGGGCTGTGGTTAAAGACCTCATTCTGTGCAGTCAGTTAAACCTGTTTGAAGATCCAGTCCAGCGCCAACTGCGGGAAGAGGGGGCTTTTTAAAAAACCTGTTTGAAGTAGTCAGGTGAAGGATTCTAATGTTATCTCACGAGCCCGAGAGCCAGTCTGGTGGAGGTCATTCAACTGAAAGTGACTCCCCAGAGAGAATTCTACAGCCGACATGTTCGAATTGAAGGCAACCATTAGAAGATCCAAACAAACCAATGATTGCAACACTTGGCGTTCTCGTAAGATTGGCAACGAACAAGACTACAACCGTAGCAGCAAAGATCCATCTCTCAACCCCAGTTTTAATCCTGTTACTTTGAACGTTCCCTACCCCACCTGCCCCCCACCACTGTCTGTCTCGTGTGTCAAGGGGAGACGGGGTTAGGGGAATAATTAGATTAGCAGATCGTTGTTTTATTTGTGCCATTACATGTCCTTTGTTATAAATAAACAGTTTTAAAAATATTTTACATGCAAATCCGGTGCCTGTAATTCATTGGAGTAGTCAAAGGTCAGATATTCGAAAAACATAGAACATTTTGGTGAATTCACTTATGTTGGGACTCCGGGGCCTGCGGGGCTGGAAATTACCGCGCACCAGCCCAGTGTTGTCGCATCGTGCTGAATGGCAGAACAATCTCAATGGGCTGAATGGCTGCCTCCTGCCTCTAATTTTTATATTTCTGTGTTTCATTCCAAAGTGGAAAAGTTCAGTTGTAAAATCCATGACCATGAGTCACTAAAAGCTAGCATGCAGATGCAACAATGAATTAGGAGACCAAATAGTATGCTGGTCTTCATTGCAAGGGGATTGGAGTACATGAATAAAGATGGCTTGCTGAAATTCTCTGGAGCCTTGATGAGATTGCACTGGTGTATTGTGAACCCTAACAGTGAACCTCTCAAGGCAAACTTAATTTTCTCCATACAGAGAAAGCTTGCCATGTCTGATAGCCAGGTCTCCGACTTCGGGGGCTTTGAGTCCCTCCATGCTAATAGTATCCGTCTCCAGGCTACCAGGGAAGCAAAGGCCAGGACGTCTACCTCTTTCTCCCTCCTGGATTCCCGGGTCTTCTGACACCTTGAAAATCGCCACCTCTGGACTCACCGCCACCCTTGTTTTAAAACCTTGGACATGACATCTGCAAGCACCTGCCTAAATCCCATAAGCTTTGGACATGTCCAAAACTGTGGACATGGTTCGCTGGTCCTCCCGCGCATTTTGTGCATCTGTCCTCCACCCCAATGAATCTGCTCATCCGGGCCACTGTGATGTGAGCCCGGTGCACAACCTTAATTCACGGTGGTGAATCTTTGGAATACCTTCCCCCAGAGATTTGGTGAAGCTCAATCATTGAGCATTTTAAAGACAGAATTGGTAGATTTCTGGAATACTAAATGACATCAAGGGCTATGGGGAAAGCACAGGAAATTGACATTGAGCTAGACAATCAGAAATGTTCTCATTGAATGGTGGAGCAGACTTGACACGGTAATGGTCTACTCATGCCTGCCAGCTGGCATGGGCACTGCCAGGTTGACATTTTGTTGCGTGCGCTTGTGATTGGAGTGGCGGGTGCTTGTGTTTTTTTTATTGTGGGGGCTCCCATAGTGCGTTTGGGATGGGGTGGGAGGTTGGGATTGTTTCGGGGGCTTCTGTTATCCGGGCGCCATTTAAAAATGCCATCCTTATTTCTCCGCTACAATGGGGAGTTCTGGCGAGCAGAACTCTCCACTGTACAAAACGGGCTCTGTGCGGCCATGCCAAGTGCTGAGAAACACGCGGGGCTCTGTGCAGCCACTCCCAATTGCCGGGAACAGATGGGTAACGCTCTCTCGTCAGGGGACTTTGTTCCCTTTTGGGAGACTCACGCCCCCATCCTGTTGTAGTGTCAAAATGTATTTCACGTGAAGTGAATTCTCTTCTCGCACAACTTCTGATTTTAATGAAGGTATTGACGTTTAGTGTTTTCTCTAAACTTGAATAGTGAAATGTTATTGATTGAATCATGGAACAATTTAAGTAACTTGTTTACTTAAACATTTCTCCAAAGGTCCTTTGGCACCTTGATATTTTTCGAAGAAGTTTCAGACAGTTGACCACTCACAAATGTATGGGAGAGTCCTTGCATATTTTGTGCTCTCAAGTAGGAGGAACATTTTATTCTATTTTTATTGTAAATCTAAAACTTGTTTTGGCATAATTTAAAATTCTTAACCCTCGCAATTTCTTTAGCTCTACATCCATGATTTGAAAAAAAAGGTGTAAAATTCTTGGAATTTGTCAATTTGTGCCATTACTGCTCATTGTATTGATTTAAAAAAAAAAATAAATTTTTAATTGAAAAACGTTGAATTTATACAACAGCATCAACCATACTAAAATACCAACAATAACAATAATGACAACAATCAAAAACCTTCCGCCCCTCCTCAATGAACAACCAACATATTAACAACACTTAAATTAACACAATTTGTTACATAACCGTAGAGAAAAAAAAATAGATACTATAATAAGGAACCCCCCCCCACTTCCTCTGGGTTGCTGCTGCTATTGACCAAGAGTACCTATCTTTGAGCCAGGAAGTCCAGAAAAGGCTGCCACCATTTATAGAACTCTTGTACTGATCCTCCTCAGGGCAAATTTGACCTTTCCAACTTTATAATCCCACCATGTCATTGGCCAGGTCTCCACACTTGGGGGCCTCGCATCCTGCCACTGCAGCAAGATCCTCCGCCGGGCTACTAGGGACGCAAAGGCCAGGACACACGGCCTCTTCCGCCTCCTGCACTCCCTGCTCCACCGCAACTCCAAAAATCGCGAGTCCCCACCCTGGTTTGACCCTGATCCAACCACCCTCGACACCGTCCCCGCCACCCCTTCCAGAATTCTGCCAGTGCTGGGCATGCCCAGACATATGGGCATGATTCGCTGGAACTCCCCGAACATCTGGTGCACCCTGTCCTCACCCCCAAGAACCTACTCATCCTAGTCCCGGACATGTGGGCCCGTGCAGCACCTTAAATTGGATGAGACTAAGCCTCGCACATGAAGAGGAAGAGTTGACTCTCTCCAAGGCATCCGCCCAAGGTCCCGACCTCTATCTGCTCCCCAAGTTCCCCCTCCCATTAGCCTTCAGCTCCTCCACTGACGACTCCTCCACCTCCTCCTGCATTACCTTATAGATGTCAGACACCTTCCCCTCTCCGACCCACACCCCCGAAAGCACTCTGTCCATCGCCCCCCGCGAGGGCAGCAAAGGGATCCCTCTACCTGTCGCCTAGCAAACGCCTTACTTGCAAGTATCTGAACATTTCCCTTGGGGAAGCCCAAATTTATCTTCCAGTTCCCCCAGGCCCGCAACCTCCCGCAATTAAACAGGTTCCCCTCAATTTACTGATGCCCACCCTTTGCCACCCCCTAAATCCCCCATCCTTGTTCCCCGGGATGAACCGATGATTGCCACCCAATGGAGCCTCCATTGAGCCCCTGTTTCCCCCCTATGCCTCTCCACTGTCCCCAGATTCTTTGGGTCGCCACCAGCACCGGGCTCGTGGTATACCTCTTAGGGAGAGCGGCAACGGCGCCGTTACCATGGCACCCAGGCTCGTACCTCTACATGACGCCATCTCCATTCTTTTCCACGCCGTCCACTCCCCCCTCCATCACCCATTTACGCACCATTGACGCATTGGCCAGCCCAATAGTACCCCAAAAGGTGGGCAGCGCCAGCCCGCCTCTATCTCTCCCTCGCTCCAGGAAAACCCTCTTCACTCTCGGAGTCCCATGTGCCCACACAAAGCTCAAGATACTGTTAGTCACTCTCCTAAAGAAGGCCCTGGGGATGAAGATGGGCAGGCACTGAAAGAGGAAACAAGAACCGTCGGAAGCACCGTCATTTTGACGGACTGCACCCTCCCCGCCAACGACAATGGCAGCATGCCCCACCTCTTGAACTCCTCCTCCATCTGATCTACAAGCCTGGTGAAATTATGTTTGTGAAGAGTCCCCCAGTCCCTGGCCACCTGCACCCCCAGGTACCTAAAACTCTCCCCTGCCTGCCTAAGCGGGAGCCTACCAATTCCTTCCTCCTGGTCTCCAGGGTGCACCACAAACACCTCTTGCCTAAATTTAGTTTATAACCTGAAAAGGCCCCAAACTCAGCTAGCAGCTCCATCACCCCCGGCATCCCTCCCACCGGGTCTGCCACATACAGTAACAGGTCATCGGCATACAACGACACCCTATGTTCCTCCCCACCTCGCACCAAACCTCTCCACCACTCTGAATCCCTCAACGCCATCGCCAGCGGCTCGATTGCCAATGCAAACAACAAGGGGGACAGGGGACAACCCTGCCTGGTCCCTCGGTAAAGCCGGAAGTACTCCAACCTCCTCCCATTTGTGGCCACGCACGCCATCGGGGCCTCGTATAGCAGCCTCACCCATCTAATAAACCCTTCACCAAATCCAAACCTCCCCAACACCTCCCATAAGTACCCCCACTCCACTCTATCGAAGGCCTTCTCCGCATCCAGCGCCACCACTATCTCTGCCTCCCCCTCAATCGCCGGCATCATGATGGCATTCAACAATCTCCGCACATTTGTGTTCAGCTGCCTTCCCTTCACAAACCCTGTCTGGTCCTCGTGTACAACCCCTGGCACACAGTCCTCTATCCTGGTGGCCAGGATTTTTGGCAGCACCTTAGCATCTACGTTGAGGAGAGATATGGGCCTGTATGAACCACACTGCTGGGGGTCCTTGTCCCTCTTTAAGATTAACGAGATCAGCGCCCGCGACATCGTTGGGGGCAAAGTCCCCCCTTCCCACGCTTCATTAAGTGTCCGCACCAGCAAGGGGCCCACTAGGGTCCACAAATTTTTATAAAGTTCCACTGGGAACCCATCCGGCCCCGGTGCCTTCCCTGACTGCATCTGCCCGATCCCCTTAACTAGCTCCTCCAGCTCAATCGGCGCACCCAACCCCTCCACCTGCTCCTCCTGCACCTTCAGGAAAGAAAGCCCGTCGAGGAACCTCTCCATTCCCCTCCTCTCCCCCGTTGGCTCCGACTGGTACAGTTCCCCGTAAAAGTCCTTGAAGACCTCATTCACCTCTACCCCCTTCCGCACCACATTCCCACTCTTGTCTCTCACTCCAGCAATTTCCTTAGCCACATCCCGCTTGCGGAGCTGATGAGCCAGCATCCTACTCGTCTTTTCACCATATTCGTACACTGCCCCATGTGCCTTCCGCCACTGTGCCTCCGCCTTTCTAGTGGTCAGCAAATCAAATTTAGCCTGCAGGCTGCGCCTCTCCCCCAACAGTCCCTCCTCTGGTGCCTCTGCGTACCTCCTGTCTACCTCCAGCATCTTTCCCACCAGTCTATCCCTCTCACTCCTCTCGCTCCTCTCCCTGTGTGCCCGGATGGATATCAGCTCCCCACAAATCACTGACTTCAGGGCGTCCCAGACCGCCCCCACCTGAACCTCCCCCGTATCATTCACCTCGAGGTACCCCTCAATACTTGCCCGGACCCTCTTACACACCACCCTCCTCCGCCAACAACCCCACATCCAACCGCCACAACGGGCGCTGGTCCCACACCTCCCCCATCTCCAACTCTCTCCATTGCGGAGCGTGGTCGGAGATTGCAATGGCTGAATACTCGGCCTCCTCCACTCTCGGAATCAGTCCCCTACTCGCCACGAAGAAGTCTATCCGAGAATAAACCCTATGTACGTGGGAGAAGAAAGAGTACTCGCGTGCCCTCGGCCTCACAAACCTCCATGGATCCACCCCACCCATCTGGTCCATAAATCCTCTCAGTACCTTGGCCGCCGCCGGCCTCCTACCCGTCCTAGAGCTGGACCGATCCAGTGAAGGATCCAACACCGTATTGAAGTCCCCCCCCCCCCCATAATCAGACCTCCCGCCTCTAGATCCGGGACCCGTCCCAACATACGCCTCATAAAGCCCGCATCATCCCAATTTGGGGCATACATACTAGCAAGTACCACCTTCTCTCCTTGTAGCCTGCCCCTAACCATAACATACCTACCCCCCTTATCCACCACCACCTCCGATGCCTCAAACGACACATTTTGCCCCACCAGAATCACCACTCCCCGGTTCTTCGCATCCAACCCAGAGTGGAAAACCTGCCCCACTCACCCCTTCCTCAGACGGACCTGGTCCGCCACCTTCAGGTGGGTCTCCTGAAGCATTGCCACATCTGCCTTTAGCCCCTCAGATGAGCAAGTACCCTCGACCGCTTCACCGGCCCATTCAATCCTCTCGCATTCCAGGTGACCAACCGGATCAGAGGGCATCCCGCCCCCCACCCACCGTCGACTAGCCATAGCCCTTGACTGCCCGCCCCAGGCCAGCACCCACCGCCCGACCCAGTCCCCACAGCGACAACACCTCATCTCTGTCCCCCCCGGCCCCCACCAGCTCCTTCCTGACCCTGCCAGCAGCAACCTGGTATCCCCCCCCCCCCCCCCCCCCCCCCCCCCCCCCCCCCGCCCCCTCCCAGGCTAGGAACCCTCCAAGCCGCGAACCGTCCTCCATTGTACTTCCGTGGGTCAGCTAACTTCTGCTGACCCCGGAAACTCCCGCCAATAACCCGACCCCTCCCAAAGTGGGATCATCCCCCATCCTATCCCTCCTCCAGGCACCGCTCCAGCGCGGGGAAGAACCAGTTAAGGCCCCGCCTCCCCCGTCATCGTCTCCAGCCCCGCAGCGCGGGAAACCAGAGGAAAGCCCGTGCTTTCGCAGTGCCCCACCACACCCTTCTGACGCAGCTCCCAAATACCAGCCCCACTCCATACCCCCAACCCGACATAGAATACAACAAACCCCGCCAACCCTCCCCGCAAGATACAAAACCCAAACAATGCCCCACAGCAAAAAAAAACAGAACAACACCCCCATAAATAACCATATCAAAATTGCAAAAGTACAGAAAAAGAGAACACAGCAACAGCAGAAACCAGCAATAAAGTATTACAACCAACCCCCCAACCCGTTCAAGTCCAGTTGCTCCGTCCGCACGAAGGCCCACGCCTCCTCCGGGGAATCGAAATAATAATGCCGGTCCAAATAAGTTACCCACAGGCGCGCGGCTGCAACATTCCGAACTTTATCTTCTTCTTGTAAAGCACCTCTTTCGTCCGGTTAAACCCGGACCGCCGCTTAGCCACCTCCGCACTCCAATCCTGGTAGATCCGTACTACCCCATTCTCCCAGTTGCTGCTCTTCACCTTCTTGGCCCAGCGCAGCACACACTCCCGATCACTGAACCGGTGGAACCTCACCAGCACCGCACGCGGGGGTTCATTCTCCTTAGGCCTCCTGGTGAGTACCCTGTGGGCTCCCTCCAGCTCCAGGGGCAGATGGAAAGACCCGGCTCCCACTAGCGAATTCAGCATCGTAGCCACGTAGGTTGTCAGGTCCGACCCCTCCGTAAGGCCCAAGATCCGCAGATTTTTCTGCCTCACGTGGTGATCAAGCTCCTAGAAGCGGTCCTGCCACTTCTTGTGGAGTGCCTCATGCCCCTCCACCTTACTCACGAGGACCACGGCCTCCTCCTCTCGTTCAGTGGCCTGGTTCTGCAACGCCTTGATGGCAGCACCCTGGGTCGTCTGGATCTCCGAGAGCCTTTTGTTCGTTTCCTGCAGAGAGCTCAGTACCTCAGCCTTGAAATCTGCAAAATAGCGCAGGAGAGCAGCTTGTTGCTCCTGGGCCCACTGCTTCCACTCCTCTGGAGCTCCGCCAGCCGCCATCTTGGATTCCTTCCCCCGTTTTTTTCTGGGGAGCTGCTGCCATTTTTTTCCCCCTTTCCACTCCGAGTTCGAGTCATGAACTGCGGAGAAAGTCGATCAGCATACCTTCTCCCACCGGGAGACGTCAAAAAATTTCCGTTTTGGGCTCTAAAAAGAGCCGAAAAGTCCGTTTGAAACGGGAGCTCCCAAATGTGCGGCTTCCTACGTCATCGCCGCCACCGGAAGTCCTGCTCATCGTATTGATGGACGGGTTTCTTGAAACTTAAAATTGAAATCTCCTCCAATCAACCAAGGAATTTATCATTCAAAACTAAACTGCGGCCGTAACCAATACATGTTCGCTGTTAATTTAATTATCTACCCCCATAATTAACATGCGTCTTACTATCTTCAGCAAAGTCTTCAGGAACTTATGTCCAACCTGTGCCTAACAAATTACACTCAAAATCACAAAACAGATCAATAATGAAAATAAAATGGTTGTTGGAAAAAAAAAAGTGCAGTCATTTTGAATGGTAATTTGCTTTTCTTTGCTAACTAATTAATAGAATTATTGTCAGGCTCACACATGTTCACCCTGGTTGCTTACACATTGAGTTTGTTATAAAAAGTTCAGATTACCATTCCATCCCATCTGTTGCCAATAGAGTTTATTATGGGGAAGGCCATTGTCAGTTATATTATTTGCACTTCAGTAAACTGCTGTTGACAATTTTTCAAGATCTTGGACCTGCTTAACTATATCCACCTGTAGAGTGCATTGAAGATCAGAGAAGTAAACCCACAACCTTGGAGAAATTATGTTTGAAAATAAATTCTTGGTGATGAACCAGCCATACACATGGACAAAGTGACTGAGATCTGCAATGTTAAACTAGTCAGGCATCAAAGCAATGCTTCAATAAACTTGGAGAAACTTGAAATAAATACTCTGTGAGACCAGTCAAGCTGTACTGCCCATCGGGGGATTAATTCTTGAATCTCAAAAAAGTAATTAAGTAGAATTGGAGATTGGTACGAATTTGCCTGTTGAATTTTGTTGCATCTGATCAAAGCTTAAGATCATAATATCCTTAAGTAATTACACTTCAGTAATGCAATGAAGGTCAGAGAAGTCCTGAGAGAACTGCACAATTACATGTAAGCACTGCAGCTTTGATTTAAGGGTTATTACAGAGAGTTGGTAACTCACATTGACAGATGTGTGAAGGAAAGTTAAAATACACAAAGCAGGCATTGCTTTTTTGTGGTTTGCAATCACTTGCATTTCCCCTCTAAACTACCCTGTACCGTTATTCCACTCTTTTTAGAAATCCCAAATTCCATTTCTTCAACCAATCCCTCGGGTCCCTTTGTAACTTCTCCACTTGGGCCCTACATCTGTCCTCCTCCTTAAATGCCTTGAGACTTTTTTCGGTACCCAAGCAATCTATTAGTAGTTTGAGATAAGAGGTTATAGCTCAAAGTACAGCAACCATTTCTGTAATGTTGAACAATAGAATATTTTGTAGTGCAAATGTATTAATAATTATGTTTGAAAATAAATTCTTGGGTGATGAACCAGTCATACACATGGACAAAATGACAGATCTGCAATATTAAACTAGTCAGACATCAAAGTAATGCTTCAATAAACTTGGAGACACTTGAAAACTATTAACAACTGATGGGATGGAATTTTTTCTGTCGCTCAGTGCATTCGGATCCAGCAAAAACATTTGAATATTTTTGTAATAACAAGAGACAGGAAACTGTGGAAGATCAGAGGGAATATGAAATACAAATCACTAAAATGCGTGTACAGAAAGGAAGAGTAATGTTGGTGATTATCTTTACCAAAAAGATAAAGTTATGTGTCAGTTGCGTAGAGCCCTGGTTAGGCCTGAACTGAAGTATTGCATTCGGCTCTGGGCGAGAAGGACACCTTGGCCCTGGAGGGGGCACAGTGAAGGATTGCTGGAACTATAGGACTTTTTAAGGAGAAATTGTAAGCACAGGTTGCATACACATGACTTTCATTCCCCTGAGATTAAATGATTAATGGGCAATGTATTTGGGACTGGTGAAAGGATTTGATAGCGTTAGATGTAGAGATTATATCTCTTCTGGTGTGGATAGCACGTCCAGCGTAACAGATTCATAGAATTGTTATGGTGCAAAAGGAGACCTTTCAACCCATCATGTCTGCATTAACCTCCAAATGAGCATCTGACTAAGTGACCACCTCCCCACACCCCTCTCTGCTTTTTCCCCATAACCTGCACATTGTTTCTATTCAAATAAACATCTAATGCCCTCTTTAATGCCTCTATTGAATCAGCCTCCGCCACACTTGGACAGTGCATTCAAGACCCAAACCACTCATGAAAATTTTTTTTTTCTCCGATCACATTTGCTTCTTTCGCAAATCACTTCAAATCTGTGTCCTCTCGTTTGTGATCCTTTTATGAGCGGGAACAGTTTCTCCCTATCTGCTCTGGCCAGCCCCCTCATTATTTTAATCTCTATCAAATCTTCTCTCCAACGACAACAGTATAGTTGTGTTAAGGGGTAATTGTAAGCTGTTCTTTCGGGTGTCAAGTTAAAAGTTAAATATTGTATTCATAATAAAGTTTAAAAAAAAAAAAAATACCAAAGCCCTATTTTCTCATGCAGTCGCCCCTGGAGCAAACCATTCTTTTTGCACAGTCTTAAAATAAACTAAAATATTGGAGTTTTGGTCCAGTATCCTAGCCACTGTTGGGGACTGGTCTGGAATTGTAATAGCCCTAACAAGGTGGCACAATCTTAAGATTGATGTTGGGCCTTTGAGAAGTGAAATCAAGAACTGCTTTTTTATGTCTAAGAGAGAAAATGTGGAGTTTTTGTCTGCTCCAAAAGTGGTGAATTTTAGTTCAATTAAACTTTCAAGACCAATATCAACATAGTATTGTTAGATGTAGATTTCCAGGGCTATGGATTGAATGTGTAATTAGGTTGAGATATAGAATTTATGATCCAACTGAATGTAGGAACCAGCTGCAGGGGTTTTCCTATATTCCTGTGGTCACCTACATGAAAAACTAGATGACTTAGTTGAGTGAAAATATGTTTTCTTAATTATGAAGTCAGTGGCTCGGGTGAATTTTGTCAGCCAGAATCTTTACTGAATATCCTGTGGGCAGCATAGTGGCACAGTGGTTAGCACTGCTGCTTCACAACTCTCGGGACCCGGGGTCAATTCTGGCCTTGAGTGACCGTCTGTGTAGAGTTTGCACTTTCTCCCTGTGTCTGTGTGTTTACTCCAGGTGCTCCGGTTTCGTCCCACAATCCAAAGATGTGCCAGTAAGGTGGATTGGCCATGCTAAATTGCCTCTTAGTGTCCAGGGATGTGCAGGTTAGGGAGGGTTACTGGGATACGGGGATAGGGTGGAGATGTGGGCTTAAGTAGGGCGCTCTTTCCAAGGGCCGGTGTCGACCCAATAGTCCGAATGGCCTCCTGCACTGTAAATTCTATGAAAAGTCTTCACTCTGAAATAAAACATGACCCCTTTTGCAGGGGCGGGCAAGTGGGAAGAGGTGAAACCAGTTGTTCAGAGAGTCACTTTGTTTTTCATTGCCAAAAAAGAGTTACTGCCTATGGCACATGAGAATTTAGAATATATCTGCAAGAATAATGAAGTCTGTTTTTGAATTATAAATGGGTGGCTTTTAATGATTGATGTTTTGGATGCCCCCTTCATATATTTCCATATTGCTGCCATTTGTCTGCAGGAATAACCCGAGCAATTGTGTTTCTCATGAATGATTGATGGTTCAAATTGTATTTTATAGATGGTAGGGCTCCAAATTTTAATTTTAAATTAAAGGTGACAGAAATGAACAAGCTGCACTGAGGCATGGTGACCTCTGTTGGTATTGACTTGTGGGGCGTTGTGCTCCAATTAACCCTAGATCATTAATTATTGATGGATTTTATAATGAGTTTATATAGAATCCCTACAGGAGGCATTTCAGCCCATCGAGCCTGCACCAACCCTCCGAAAGAGCACTCCACTTGCCCGCCATATCCCTGTAACCCTGCATATCGATCCTGACCAGTCCACCTAACCTGTAACAGAAATGGGTGCTATTTTACTTCCAGGTTTATGTGAACCTCAGTTATATCAGCCCTTTTTAAATGATTAAATAAATTTATTTTGTTGTTGATCATCCGAGATTATTAATCTGAGTATGTTGATTCTGTAAGGAGACCAAATTCAAGAACCTCTAATCTTAATAATTTGTCCAGATTTAAGGATAGGCATCCCCCAGTTAGAGGATTAATGTGCTGCTTGGATCAGCATTCTTGCCTCATCAGTTCCTTGTCAATGATGACATGGAGAACATTTTATATTCAACTATAGAAGGTATACAATTCTGTTCTCATCTGGGGCGAGATTCTCCGATCCCCAGCAGGGTCGGAGAATCGCCCGGGGCCGCTGAAAATCCTGCCCCCGCCGTGGCAGAAATTCTCCGCCACCCGTGAATTGGCGGGGGCGGGAATCACGCCCTGCCGATCAGCGTGCCCCCTGCGGGAATTCTCCGGCCTGTGATCGGCCGAAATCCTGCCGCTGAGAGCCCAATCCCGGCGCCGAGATTGGCGGGCGGGCCCCCGGGGTCCTGGGGGGGGGGGGAGATCGGACCCCGGGGGGTGCCCCCAGGGTGGCCAGGCCCGCGATCGGGGCCCAACGATCAGCGGGCGGGCCAGTGCCGTGGGGGCACTCTTTTTCCCCTGGCGCCAACCACCACTACGCCGGGACCCCTCGCCCTGCCGGGTAGGGGAGAATCCCGCCCCTGGTCTCAACACTTTGAAGCTGGAATGAGTGTAAAGCATTAATGAATGGGAACTCTGGCAATTTGAATTGTTTTATTTGTGTCTCTTAACCCAGGAATATTGGGGTCAAGCAGAACAAGAAAAAACTTGCACCTGTACTGTGCTTTTCTTATTCTCTGAATATTCTATAGTGCTTCACAGCCAATCAAGTACTAATGAAGCCTAATCACTGTTTAAAATGGCCTGGAGGGGTGCCTGTCAGCACATAGGAAGATCCATAAACAAGATGTTTGGAATTGAAAATTAGTCACTTGAGCAATGCAATGAAGACTCATTTCTGCTCTTGGAACTATATTCCTTAAAGAGCCTTTGTGTCAAGATTGGAATTTGTTCTTTGGTCACACCTTATTGTTCTGAGTATTAGTTCAGTCTAATTAATAAACGTTGGGTGTTTGATACCTGTGAGATCTAAGACAGTTCACTGTTTACTTTTGTGAGTTAATCTTGTAATTATTGTGGTATTTGCATCTGTGAGTGAATTGAAGACATTTGAATATGCCCTGACTTTGCTATGATGCAAATTCTAGGATTGTGCACGTCTCTTCCTGTTTTTTCCAAATATTTTTCATTTCAACAAACAACCATTTTTTCCCAAAGAGAAACAATTGACAAAAACATTCAGGATGCTTATTTTTCCTTCTCCATCTACTCTGGTAGCATAGTGGTTATTTTACTGGACTAGTAACCCAAAGGCCAAGATTAATGATCTAAAGACATCAGTTTGAATCCCATTACTGCAACTTGGAAATTTAAATTTGGTTAATTAAGTAAATCTAGAGTAAGCCTCAGTATTGATGAATATGAAACTGCTAGATTGTTATTAGAATTCATAAAACTATGAGAAACAGGTCAAGGAGTGGACTATTTGGTCCCGCAAACCACTCTTCCATTCAACAAGATCATGGCTAATTTGATAGTCTTGACTCCCACTTTCCTGACTCCCCTGGAGATCAAAATCTGCCTGATTCAACTTTGAATATTTTCAATAACCCAGCCTCCACTGTTCTCTGGGGTGGAAAAATGAACAATCTTCTGAGAGAGGAAATTCTTTTTAATCTCCATTTTGTGAGATCCTTTATTTTTAAACTACTCTCCGTTCTAGATTCCCCCACGGGGGAAGCATCCTTTCAGCATCTACTCTGTTAAGGCTCCTCAGATTCTCATGGTTGAATAAAATCACCTCTCATTCTTCTATATTCCACTGGGTATAGACCTGGTGTGGTCTCATCAACATCCTGTTTAGTTATAGCAAGACTTCCTTACTTTTATACTCCATCTCCCTTACAATAAAGGTCTGTTTGTAACCAAAGAGAAAATGCTGGAAAATCTCAGCAGGTCTGGCAGCATCTGTAGGGAGAGAAAAGAGCGAACGTTTCGAGTCCAGATGAGAGCTTTGACAAAAGCTGGAGCTTTGACAAAGGGTCATCTGGACTCGAAGTGTGAGCTCTTTTCTGTCCCTACAGATGCTGCCAGACCTGCTGAGATTTTCCAGCATTTTCTCTTTGGTTTCAGATTCCAGCATCCGCAGTAATTTACTTTTATTAAAGGTCTGTTTGTTTGTATTCTGATCCACTTGCTATACCTGAATGTCCTACAACACAGGATTACACTTCTGCTGAACAGCAGAAGCAGTGTGTTATAGCCGGAGGTAGCCAACCCCATAATAGTGGATCAGATCAAAACTGCAGTCATGTCCCATACAATTACTAGTTGTGGACAATTTACCAACCAGGAGGAAGAAGCTCCATGATCATCCCCATCTCTGTGATGGCAGAGACCAGCAGCTGAGTTCAGAAGACTACTGAATCATTTACAACTATCTTCAGCCACAAATCCAGATTGCATGATCCATTCCGGCCTCCTTCTCAGGTCCCTAGCATCACAAGCATATTCAATCAATTTGGTTCACTCTGTGATAACAAAGAATAGGTGAGTTGAGTGGATACAGCAAATGCTATGGGCCCTGACAGCATCCTGGCTGTAGTGCTGAAAGCTTGGTGCTCGAGATTTAGTCACGTCCCCACCCAAGGTGTTTTGGTGCAGCTGCAGTATTGGTATCGACTTGACAAAGTGAAAAATTATCCGGGTATCCTGTAAGTTAACAGAGGTGGTCAGCAGGATGCTGTGTCCTCATAGATGCATTCTGAGGCAGTATGTTAAATCCTTTAATTGCAGTTTATACGGTTTAATTTGGCTGGTGTTAATCTGAGAGTCCCGTTCACAGAATCACAGATTAGTTACAGTGCAGCAGGAAGCCATTCACGGTTCTCAAAATGAGCAGTCCCTTTAGCACCATTCTCTCATTCTTTCCATAACCGCGCAAATTTTCTTATCAGATAACAGACTAAGAAGCGGCACGGTGGTGCAGTGGTTAGCACTGCTGTTTCACGGCGCTGAGGACCCGGGATCAATTCAGGCCTCGGGTGACTGTGTGGAGTTTGCCCTTTGTCCCTGTGTCTGTGTGGGCTTCCTCCAAAGATGTGCAGGTTAAGTGGATTGTCCCTCAGTATCCAGGGATGTGTGGGGTAGATAAAAGTAGTTGTTATAGGAATAGGACAGGGAAGTGGGTTTGGGTGGAGTTCTCTTTCAGAGGGTCGGTGCAGGCTCAATGTGCTGAATGGCCTCCTGCACTGTAGAGATTATATGAATTTATGATTCACAGCTCCAGGGTCCCAGGTTCGATTCCCGGCTTGGGTCAATGACTGTGTGGAGTCTACACGTTATCCCCGTGTCTGCGTGAGTTTCCTCCGGGTGCTCCAGTTTCCTCCCGCAATCCAAAAATGTGCAGATTAGGTGGATTGGCCATGATAAATTGTCCCATAGTGTCCAAAAAGGGGAGGATGGGTTACTGGCTACGGTGGTAGGGTGGAGGTGTGGGCTTAAGTAGGGTGCTTTTTCCAAGGGCCAGTACAAACGTGATGGGCTGAAGGGCCTCCTTCTGCATTGTAAATTCTATGATTCTATGTAAATTGGCAACACTAAATTGCCCCTTAATTGGGGGGGGGGGGGGGGGAATTGGGTACTCCGATAACAGTCTAGCTCCCCTTTGACTGCTTCAATTAAATATCTTCATATTTCAAATTCAGTTGCAGGGTTGTGGTCAGATAAGAGCAATTTTGCACTGGGTTTTCTGACTATTCTGTTGCAAGACCAGTACATTGGGAACTAGCTCCACTAAATCCATAATCAAAGCACCTGTAAATGTATAACCTGGCATCATGGACCGAGTTCCCAGATTCTTAAGTTGTTAATATGTAGATACTGTTATACTTAATTATCATACAATTTAGTACCAGTTTAGGTTGTTAGCTATAGGTAGTGAAGCTTCAGCTCAGTTAAACCAAATACATCAAAAATGTTAAGTAGTCTTCGTTTTCATTTCAAAAATGCTCTTGATTTTTTAAATAATCTTTATGCCTGTTTTTAAGAAGTCTCATCAAAAAGTTTGGACATTTACACCAGGCCAATCAGGATCTGTAAATTGTGATACTTTAGGTGTGTAGTTTATCAGAATGCGTTTCTTGATGAATGCTAATTAACACACGTACTTCCGGCATTTACTGCTTTAAATCCATATTTCCGTTACTTTTCGCATTTTGTTAAAAAATATTTGTGGAATGCCACAGTTGATGGCACTTGTTTTTGCAAACCCAGCTTTTATTGCTCACCATCTAAATCTCTAATGTGCAACATTTCACTCTGTGTTTTTATCTCTTCCTGTATTTACTGTCCACTGCTGACCTGGCAGATTAAACAACATGAGAAAAACACTGACTTTGATACATTGAAATTCTGAGGTAAAAATTACTGATGGAAGGGCTGGAGGGGAATGAGCAAAGGCAAGATTTAAGAGGTGGGTTTTGAAGAGGTATTGTTACATGAGCACTAACGAGAGGGAGGGTTCAAAGGATGTTAGAGGTTAGAAGATGAGAGAACATGTTCAGCATCTTGAGGCTTAGAACATCGCAGAAGTGGAGGTCTCAGGAGAATACTGTGGAGAAGGCTAGCATTTTGACATTGGAAATTGGAGTACGAAAACCAGTGCATATTGGTGAGAGTCCGGGCAATGTGGATGCAGGAATGTGACTCCATGCAGTTGTTGGAGGTTGTGCACACCTAAAAAAGGATTGCTTCCAGGTCCTGGCTCTGGAGGTACCACTACTCGCTCTAATAGGCAAATTTGCCAAAGACTGATGCTGCCCACAATGGATAAGATTAAATTTGCAACATCTCATGAGATCCGGTTGAATCTTTCGCGGCATGGCGAGTTGGGTAGATCCTGGAAGAGGCCTCCTTCGAACAGGGGACACAGTCAGGCCCAGTAGATTGCGCCCATGACGAAAGTGACTTGGCACTCCAGGCACTTATTTCAAACTGCTGCCATGCTGACCTTTAATCTGTGTTGGGGACCAGTTACATGTAATAAGCAATGTAGATCCACTTCTGTGTTTTCTAACTCTCATCCCCTTAGATGTGTAAGTACAAATGCAATTTTTTTTCTCACCATCTGATTTCTGGCTAAATTATGTAAATTCAGAATTTGTATTTAAAGCTTCCAAGCTGCAAATGTTTTAAGCAATTTCCAGTTCAGGAGGTGAGAAGCTTCAACAGTTAAAGCTGCCTCTCTGAACTAGGCTCTCATTGCTTGCTTCAGTGCATTTCTTGCCCAAATAACACGGTTTATGGCAATTGACCACTTTAATGCAGCTGCATTTGTGAACTCTGAGAGGTATTTAGTTAATTCAGTATTACGTATGTGCATTTTTATTATTTCATGGGATGTCGGCATCACTGGCTAGGCCAGCATTTATTTTCTGTCCTTAATTGCTCTTTTTATACGTATAGTTCTAAGTCAGGATGGCGTGTGCCTTGGAAGGGAACTTGCAGGTTGTGGTATTTCCATGCATCTGCTGCCCTTGGCATTCTTGGTTTTGTTGAGTTGCTGCAGCACATCTTGCAGACGGTACATGCACATTCCACCACCTACAGTGGCAACAGTGAATTGAAGATGCCGGATGGGGTACCAATCGAGCAGGTTGCTTTGTCCATGTACGTGTGTAAATGTACATTTTAATTTATTTTTCAAAAAAGTATTTTTAAAAATACTTTTATTTTTGCAGAATTTTTCATAATAAAACAGTAGTAACAATAATAACAAAACAAACTAGAGTGAACATTAACATAGTGCAAAAAGAGAATATACAATAACAATTAAATAGACATTACCCCACGCGACCCAGTCTTCCCACACCATCCCAATGAAGCACTCACCCCCCCCTCCCCATGGATTGCTGCTGCTGCTGACATTTTAATTTCCCCCGAGAAAGTTGACAAACGGCTGCCACCTCCGAGAGAACCCTAGCGTAGACCCTCTTAAGGCAAACTTTATTTTCTCGAGCTGAGAAACCCAGCCATGTCGGTAACCCAAGTCTCTACACTCGGGGGCTTCGAGTCCCTCCACATTAATAAAATCCGTCTCCAGGCTACTAGGGAGGCAAAGGCCAAGACGTCGGCTTCCTTCGCCCCCTGAACTCCCGGGTCTTCTGACACTCCAAAGATCGCTATCTCTGGACTTGGCACCACCCGTGTGTTAAGCACTTTGGACATTGCCCTCATGAACACTTGCCAGAACACTCGAAGCTCCGGGCATGCCCAAAACATGTGGACATGGTTTGCAGGGCTGCCCTTGCACCTCATACAACTGTCTTCTACCCCAAAAAACTTGCTTATTCTCGCTGTCGTCATGTGTGCCCGGTGGGCCACCTTAAATTGAATTAGACTGAGCCTGGCACATGATGAGAAGGAATTAACCCTTCACAGTACCTCTGCCCACAGACCCGCTTCCAATTCCTCACCCAGCTCCTCTTCCCACTTGCCCTTGAGCTCCTCTACCGGTGTTTCCTCCGCCTCCTGTAGTTCCTGGTAGATATCCAACACCCTCCCCTCCCCCACCCAGGTGCCGGACACAACCCTGTCCTGTATCCTCCGTGGCGGCAGCGTCGGAAAGGCCACTACCTGTTTTTTCAGGAAGGCTCGTACTTGCCGATATTTAAAGGCGTTTCCTGGTGGCAGATTAAATTTGTCCTCTAACGCCTTCAAACTGGGAAAGCTTGCGTCTATGAACAGAGCTCCCATCCTTCTGATGCCTGCCCTCTGCCAGCTCTGGAACCCACCATCCATCCTACCCGGGGCAAACCTGTGATTGTTGCATATCGGGGTCCAGACCGACGCTCCCTCCACCCTCTTATACCTCCTCTACTGTCCCCAGATCTGCAGTGTCGCCACCACCACTGGACTTGTGGAGTAACGGGTCGGCGAGAACGGCAAAGGAGCCGTTATCAAAGCTCCCAGACTAGTACCTTTACATGACGGCGCCTCCAGCTGCTCCCACGCGGCACCCCCTCCCCCACCCCCCCATCACCCACTTCCTAGTCATAGCTATATTGGCCGACCAGTAGTAGTTGCGAAAGTTCAGCAGCGCCAACCCACCCCGACTATGCTCCAACAGCGATCTCCTTACTCGCGGGGTCTTATTCGCCCACACAAAGCCCGTAATGATCCTACTCACCCGCTTAAAAAAGGCCGTTCAGCAGCGCCAACCCACCCCGACTACGCTCCAACGGCGATCTCCTTACTCGCGGGGTCTTATTCGCCCACACAAGCCCGTAATGATCCAACTCACCCGCTTAAAAAAGGCCTTAGGGATGAAGGTGGGGAGGCACTGAAAGATGAACAAAAATCTGGGGAGGACAGTCATTTTCACGGTCTGCACCCTCCCTGCCAGTGACAGTGGGAGCATGTCCCACCTTTTAAAGTCCCCTTCCATTTGCTCCACCATCTGGGTCAGGTTGAGCTTGTGCAGGGCATCCCATTTCCTGGCCACCTGTATACCCAGGTAACGAAAACTTTTCTTTACCATCCTGAGTGGCAGCTCTTTCAGTCTCTCCTCCTTCCCCTTGGCCTGGATCACAAACAACTCGCTCTGCCATAGCTCGTGGTTCTATAGCTAGGGCAAATAGTAATGGGGAGAGGGAACACCCCTGCCTCGTTCCCGGTGAAGCTCGAAGTACCCAACCTCAGCCGGTTTGTACATACACTTGCTACAGGCGCCTGGTACAGCAATTTCACCCAGCCAATAAAGCCCTCACCAAACCCGAACCTCCCCAGCGTTTCGCAGATGTACTCCCACTCCACCCGGTCAAAGGCTTTCTCTGCGTCATAATCTTAGTTTATTAACACAATTGTTTAGAAATTTGTACAATCCTTATTTTAAATTTTAATTTAAGATGTAATCTGGGTGGCCTCTTGGTCGACACCCTGTGGACAGTTGTAACATTTGTTTTTAATTAACTGTTCTTGTTCGCAAAGATGCTGATCATCTTCAAGTAGCAAATAGGAAACATTGTTTTAGCCTTTCTTGCTTTGACAGAAAGTGCCGCAAAATCAAATGTTCAACTTTCTGTGTCTATCTTTAATGTTGTTTATTTGTTCTTTACTGGCTTGAACAGGTTTTGGGTGCAGTCCAGTATGTTTCTAATTACCGTTAAAAGTTGTCAAATTGTGCAGAGCTCTGGTTTAATGCTTTGGCATAAAATTAACTGTTGGGTTATCATGTTCAATTTAGGTTTTTGTGGAGAATGCAGTCAGATCAACTAAGTACATTTCACATAAAAACTGCCCTGCAATCAATGTGTAAACCTCAAGCTGTATGAATTGCAATTCTGCAGAACTGTAAATTAGATTCAATGACTGGAATCATCCCATCTGATTTTAATGAATCTTTTCTACTTGACATGAGCCAACCTTGTAGGAATATGAACTAAAGTTTCCACTGGTTGAATGGAATTTTAAAAATAATTTAAAATACCCAATTAATTTTGTCCCAATTAAGGGGCAATTTAGCGTGGCCAATTTACCTACCCTGCACATCTTTGAGTCGTGGGGGTGAGACCCATTCGGACACGGGGAGAATGTGCAAACTCCACCAGACAGGGGGCCGGGATCGAACCCGAGTCCTCAGCATTGTGAGGCAGCAGTGCTAGCCACTGTGCCGCCCTTGAATGGACACTTTCAAGTTGTTCGATTCAGAAATGAAGGATTGTTACCATGAATAGAATACGCCTTGTTTTCCTTATGCTAACTAATGATGTTGACAGCAAATACTTGGATATAATTTGCAGTATGGACCAAGTAGCCCCTCCACAAAGAATTCCATCCAAAAATTCGTGAGTGTCCACGAGGTGTAGGTCACCCATACAAACCTTCAATGATCGTGTCAGCTGTTGTCCATAAATAAATTATCAGTACATTCCTTTTAGCAGTTGCTTTATTCATCCAATAGTGTGACATTTAACTGGCGATTCACCCACCAACCCGAGGCTTGGCTTCTGGTTACCAATTTGAAATCTCGTCTCCCTTTATCTATCACGCTGGACTATTTCAATGACATTGGGAACTTGGACTAAATTTGAAAGGACAAGATGCCATTTAAACATAAATGCTGTTCCAGTACAGTGGAGCAGAGAGAAGTCATACCTTATAAGAATAAACTGTGGTATAATTATGGTGGTTCTGCTGGGTTCAAAAAACGGCTATGTGGGAGGAAATCGGAGCACCTGGAGGAAACCCACGCAGACACGGGGATAAAGTGCAAACTTCACACAAATCACCCACGGCCAGAATTTAATCTGGATCCTTGGGGTTGTGAGGCAGTATTGCTGACCACTGTGCCACTGCGCTGCCAAGGAGAAGGTTGGCCAGGTTGTCCCATTGGACTTTAAACAAATGAGGATTTATCCTGAGGATACGTCACAGTGGACGCTGAAAGGACATTTCCCCTTATGGGAGAGGCTAAAGTCACTTAAAGTCAAGAACAGTCACACTCTCATTCAGGGATTCAGTGTGAAACACGATAAAATACTGAGGCTAAATGCATCGGTTACAGTCCTCATCAATTCCTCATCAATCACTCATTGTTACATAATTATAATATGCAGGAGTCCAGTTTTAATCACTTGTCCATGTGCATTCAGGTTATTGTGCTCAATTCAAATTGCCTAATGGTGTGTTTGAATAGCATTTCAGTGTCCAGTTTCTCTCCATTTAAAGGCACCTGATGTTGAATGAAGAGATGAAGAAAGTATTCTCTGCTTGTCCCTGTTCCCTTCCTCATCAGCATAAAATGAATAGTTGTCAAAACTCTGGGATTAAAATTATGGTGTTTTTAAAGGATAGGCTTGTAGACCACGAAGGTACAAACAAACTAGCTTTATTGGCAAGACACTTATTCAACCGGCTGTAAAAATTGACTGTTCGCCTTCTCAAACTGCTGATGACATCATTACCATGTCATGTGATCGGACTCTTATAAGTGACCTTGTTCCAGCTAGGAACACACATGAAAACACAACAAAAACGATGAAATGTTATTGCTTTACATTGTGAAATCAGGCACAGTATTAATCAAATGAACTTTATTCTTCAACCATCTCCCCAGACAGCATCCCACCTCATACCAGTTGCTTTTCCTACGCTTGTCAGTATTTCTAAAGCTTTCTCATTCTTGCACTATTTACAGTTGTTGCTGTTAACATTTTCACTGAAATATCAGGAAAAGGGGCAAGCTTTGTCTTTCTTGTTTACGAAAGGTGGTAGGGAGATCTGTATTTAGCAAACTGCTTTTCACAGAAGAGCACAAGCTCTTGTAATGTTGGTAGATTTCAGTACTGCAGATTCAACTGTTTACTCAAGGTGCAGGGTCATTTATTTCCATTGCATAAGTTATTGCTATTGTGCGATGTGTTGGCAACAAAATGGTTACGCTTTCAACCTTTAAAAACCAACAGTGTGCTGAACTTTCAGATAGTCTGATGATGATTAGTATAATTAGAGTTGCCCTTCGAGATTTGTACACCAGTGTCCCTACAAACATTGAGATAAATGATCAGATGTTGTTTGAGAATTAAATGTTCTGATGCACTGCACTGAAATGTCAGCCTAGATTCCGTGTTGAAGTCTTGTGAGTGTGCCTTGAACTCACAATGTTCTGACACTGAGGCAAGAGTGCTAACTTTGACAGTGAACTTCACAGAAAACTATTGAAAAAAGCAACATATTTAAGCTCTGTTTGTTGGTCATCAGTAAAAGTAACAATTGCTGGTTGGAGATTGAGGAGGAGCAGAAATGTCTTCATTTTAGAATTTGATTTTTCAGTGTGGTACATTTCCCGAGCTCTTTGGGAAGATTACAATTCATAGAAAGGTTTACAATTCATAGAAAGGTTAACGGTCTTGAATGTACTTTGAAAGATACTGGGGCTAAAGGGTAAATCATAAGAACAGATTTCACACACCAGACTTGCATTTTCTTGAATATTGAAGATTTAAGGTGTGATTTAATTGAGGTGTTTAAGATGATTAAAGGGTTAGATAGGATGGATAATTGAAGGTCCTTTTGTTTTTCTGTCTCCGTAGATAGTTCAGGCAGTCCCCTATTTGGCTCCCCCACCTTTCACCAACACTCCAACTCCCTCCCTTCCCACCACCCTCCTTTCTCCCCCCCCCCCCTCTCTCTCCCCCCTCTCTCCCCTCCCCCCCCCCCCCCCCCCCCCCCTCCCCCAACTCCCCCTTTCCCTTCTGTTGGTACAGAGGCTGGTCTCTCCAGCGCAAAGTTTAGTGCTTGTACCATTTGTTGTTTGTAGAAATGTGTCGTGAACTGTTTTAATAATCACAGTATTCACCCACCCCCACCCCCCTCCATGTACATTGGTACTGAGGGGAGGGTACCCTGTTTCTCCAACACAAAATTAGTGTTTGTACTTTTTGGCCTTGTATATATTTTTGACTATTTTAATAAAAAGATATGGATAGAGAGAAGCTATTTCTCCTGGTGGCATAACCTTAAAATTACAGCTGTTCAGAACTGATAACATAGAACATAGAGTGCAGAAGGAGGTCATTCGGCTCATCGAGTCTGTACCGACCCACTTAAGCCCTCACTTCCACCCTATACCCGTGACCCAATAACCCCATCTAACTTTTTGTTTTTGGTCACTAAGGGCAATTTATCATGGCAAATCCACCTAACCTGCATGCAGACACTAGGAGAATGTGCAGACTCCGCACAGACAGTGACCCAGCAGGGAATCGAACCTGGGACCCTGGCGCTGTGAAGCCACAGTGCTAGCCACTTGTGCTACGGTGCTGATGTCAGAAAGCACTTCTTCACACCAGCAATAATGGAACTTTCAGCCCCCAAAATTACCATTGAGACTGGGGTTAAAGATTGATAGATTTTTATCGGGCAAGAGTTGAGGGCTACAAAATAATGTTGGGCAAATGTAGTTGAAGTAAAGGTCAGTCATAACTTAATTGAACGATTTGACAGGCTGGATGCTACTTACTTGCTTTTGGATATTTAATATGTTTGTGTGCTGTTCCTTGCCACCATTTTAGAGGAGGCAATATCTCATTGAAAATGAATTAAATTCAAGGTTAAATTAGTGGGCAGACAGGGCGACAGGGTTAGCACTACTGCCTCACGGTGCCGAGGTCCCGGGTTCAATCCTGGCTCTGGGTCACTGTCCGTGTGGAGTTTGCACATTCTCCCCGTGTCTGCGTGGGTCTCACTCCCAAACCAAAGATGTACAGGGTAGGTGGATTGGCCACGCTAAATTGCTCCTTAATTTGGAGAAAATAAGAATTGGGTACTCTAAATTTGTTTATTTTTAAATTAGTGGGCAGACGACTATCACAAGTATATTGGACATCTGCCTGCCAGAATCGATAGAAATTCCTCGGCTCCAAACCATTTATATTCAGACCATTTGAGTGGGAAAATTTATACAATCTGAAAATAATTGTTGTTGCTATTTTTAAAGTATAAACTTTTGAACCATTTTATGAGCTGCTTTCACATCTGAAAAACTTGGCAAATGATGTGACTCTGCGCAAATACTGCTAACTATTTGTCTTAAAGGAGTTTTGAACGTTCTTTGTATTTAAAAACTGACACGAATCCCATAAGTTTTGTTCACTCCACTTTACAAAAAGTGAAATTGTTTAGCACAAAGCACTCTGCACCACGAATAGAACTCTATATTAATCACAGTTCAATGTTATAATTCGCATCAGTTTTTCTGTTCCTGCTGAAGATTGAATGATGTAGATAAACCCCCAGTGCTGTTGGGTAGTTTTTCACCTAGCTACTTGTCACTTAGTTCCTCATGAGTGCCTAGCCTAATGTTGTACCAATAGTTTCCTTGGTAACTGAAATACAGCAGTTAGATTCCAGAATTTTTATTTTGAAATTTAAAAATTGTAACACCTACGTAAATGTAGTCCGTTTATTTACAGACATTTCTACTGGAACTGTTTTTCTGAACTTTGGTGACTTCTAAGGATATGAGCCAAAAATTCCACGGAATGTTTTCACAATGGAAGCCATATTGTGAAAGAGTTGGCCAGTAATGTAGCTGCCATCCTTTAAAGCATTGTTCGGTTTAAAAATATCATAGATGGGTTCAAATCCGCTTTTGTTTCAAGGCTTGATTCCGGTTTTGGTTGTTTCCCTGCAACACTGAATTGGCTTTAAATGTATAAATATCCAAACAATCTCATCTTGCATTTACATAACATCTTTCACTCAAAACAGAAATATAAGCAAACTAAAACAGATGTTGACCAAATTTGAGCTTCTTAAAATGTTATTTTTGATTTAACATTCTTTTTTTAAAATGGTGTTTGTGTCTATAAACATGTTGTTCTAAAATAACCAACACGGTGATGATGGGGAAAGGAATTCTGAATTTAAATAAAAAATGCTACAAACACTGAACAGGTAAGAAGCCTCTGTGGACAGGCCAGGACTTCATATTTTGTATATGGACTTTTTGTTTTGATGAAGAATCTCTTCTTGAAACATATGCCTCCATATGTTCTCAATTTACAGAGCCAGCATTTTCTGCTTCTGGTTTAAAATGTTTGATGTAAATATTTTCATATTTGTCTGAAAGACTTGTTGGCCGGGATTCTCCCATTCGGCGGCAGAGTGTCCGACGGTGTGAAAGGGCTGCTGGGAGTACCGATTCTGGCTCCTACAGTGGGGCAGCACGGCGCTGGAGCGGTTCACGCTGCTCCAGCCTCCCATCCCGGCGCGAACTGTGCGTGCGCCAACCCACACATGCGTGGTGGCCTCCCTCAACGTGTCAGCCCCGACGCAACATGGCGTGGGAGTTCAGGGACCGGCGCGTAAGAAAATAGTCCCGGGGAGTGAGATGCCAGCCCGCCGATTGGTGGGCCCCCATCGCAGGCCAGGCTCCATCGGATGCGCCCCCGACCCAGGTGTGGAAAGCGTCGGCGGGACTCTGCATTTTTAGAGCGGCCGCTTACGCGCCGGCGCCAATGGCACCGATGGGGCGTGGAGCGGTTGCGGGGATTCTCTGGCCCAGCGCGGGGCTGGGAGTATCCCGCCCCATGTCTCTTGAAAATTATTGACTGACCGATCTTTCTTGAAGAAAGAGGGCTTCTTTGAAAGAATAACTAATGTCTACATTTCCTGTTCCATCAGCCTTTCATATTGCCAGAAAATACTTTTGGAAGTAGATTTTGGAATGCACTAACTCTAATCTGTTTCCTGTAGGGAATCTTCACTCAGTTCCAATACAGCAAAGAAAAGGTGCTGCCATCTGATGCCTTGCGTAGTGCTCTTGCCAAAACCTTTCAAGACGAACAGCGCTTCCAGATGGGGATCATGGATGATGCAGCAGAATGTTTTGTAAGTGAAATGACAGCTACCAGGATTCTCTTGTTCAATTAATCGGTAATACACTTCAGAGGAGAGGAGCTGGTCCATTTTTGGAATGCTTATGTAATGAAAAATTGCAACCTATTCCATAGGTGAGGGACAGAGCTTGGAATGCCGTCCTCATTTATAATTTCAAGAAAACGAACTGTTAAAAGTACTAAAAGCAGCTGAAAAAACTGCAACTATTACTTGCAAGTAGGAATTCCACCCTCTCTCAAATTTAGTTTGGCAGTGAGCAACAAGACTGACTAAAGGGCTACTATGAATGCTCCTTGTATTTGTAAAACAAGATATTGATTCTGTTCCCTATTCATGGTGCCATAACCTGCCACGTTGTGACCACTTAGCTTTAACAGTCACCAACAGGTGAGATTTATCATTAAAATATTGTATAAGCTTGAAATCTATTTCTTCACCGTGTTGCAATTCTATGGATCATGGTTCATGTTAATATTTTTAGAAGTAATTTTTAGTTATAGGAATTAAAGTTTAACTGGAAAATGGGGTCAATCCAATTAAAGCTAGTTTGAAGTCTATTAACCTCAGGTCATCATTGCCCCAACCTTTAAGGCGAACAGCTAAAAAAGTAAGATCATTAAACAGCAAGTGGGATTTCTTAGCTGGGAAGCTGAAGACATGGGGCAAGATCTACCGGCTGGGTTGTGCCCGGAAAGCGGTGCGGCGCAACCGGTGGATGCGGGGAGGATCCCTCTTTCAGGATCTAACGTGCTCGCCATGCCTCGCAAGATCTTGTTAGATCTCGCAATGTGAATCCTGCCCCTTGTGGGCTGTATCAATTTCTGGAAAAGGTGCACATTCGAGTGGGGCAGCTGGTGTCACTCCCAAGATCTAACCAAGGCATGGCATCTCACCCTCTCACCTGGGAAACCTCGGGCGAGCTCCATTCAGTGCTGTTTCCACAAAAGGGATCTAACCGAACAGCACTTGTGGGAGACTCCCAGGGCATCGGAGACCCACAGGTGCATGCCCTCTGGGCAGGGTAGCATTCTGGCATTGCAGCTGCCAGTTAGGCACTCTGGCACTGCCAGGGTGCCAGGCTGGCATTTTCTGCACAGTGGGGATCAGGACCGGGACCCCAGGGGTGCTGTGCGGGGGAGGGAGTGAGGCGAGGACCCCCTTATAGTGAGTTGGGGCTGAGGAGGTGTTCGGGGGTCACGGGGGCTCGAGAGAATGGGATGCCATTTCAAAATGGCATTCTGACCTCTTGCTGCAGTGAGGAGTTCCGGTGAGCGGAGCACCTCCCTGCAGAAAACGGGACTAAGTGTGGTTTGACCACATGTTCCCTGGTTAAGGCCCTGATCTACCCGGATAGAGGAGTGTTTCTCAGCGCTCCAAGCGCCACGAACACCTGAAAGGGCTGGTTTAGCACAGTGGGCTAAACAGCTGGCTTGTAATGCACATCAATGCCAGCAGCGCGGGTTCAATTCACGTACCAGCCTCCCCGATCAGGCGCCAGAATGTGGCGACTAGGGGCTTTTCACAGTAACTTCATTGAAGCCTACTTGTGACAATAAGTGATTCTTATATTATTATTATCACGCAGCTAGAGTACTCTGTCCCCATTCGGGTAGATCGCGCCCATGATATCTACAGTGTTAGCTGTGATGTCAGTCTATAGCGATGTTTGTTTTGGGAGTTGGAACAAAATTAGTTTAAAGCATTCAGTAAATTCTGAAAGTTTGTAATCTAATTTATTTAATCAGATCAAAGGAGGAATATGTAAATGACGGATAATTCGGTTTGAAGAATCCCAGAGCAGGCTATATTGTCATGGAGTTGGATGGAGCTCAGGAAGGTTCTCTGGTTTCAATTTATCTGGTACCTCTGCTGACAGAGGTAGTTGCAGTTTGGACTTGGTATGGTTTGCAGCTCACAGAGAAGATAGCCAATGTAAATGGCAGTTAGATAGACCTGCACTCCAAGCAAAACAAACCAACTAACTTTGTTATTCACTGTGTGGAAATCAGCTGAGGCTTAATAACAGAAGCTTGAAGATTGCCTAGCTTGAAATTAGTGGAGGAATCTACACTAGTTTTTCAGACTCTTGTGTAAAGAAAACAACAAGCAGATTAGTTTGGAAGTATTGGACAAGTAACCAGAACAGGATACTGAGGCCTCCACAGTTAAGCAATATATGAAAGTTTTACCTCTAAGAATAGCTGCAGCTGAGGAGAATGTGCATGACAATTGTGGCATACTTACAGGTGATCCCTACAGAAGTGAATAACTTTCAGATTGCTTTGTCTTGTATGAGAATTCTTGGGGGGAAGTAAGAAGTAAACCTGAGTATATAACATAGTTTTAAGCCTTATTGTCAGATTAATAGTGTTTAATTCCTTTATATGCAATAAAGTTTGTTTTCTTGAAAATAAAGAGCAATCATATGGCATAGTTCTATTGACTAAAACAAGGGGCGGAATTCTGCCGTAATCGGTGGGGCGGGCAACTCCGGCGGGACGGTGTGGCGTGAACCACTCTGGCGTCGGGCCGCCCCAAAGGTTAGGAATCCTCCGCATCTTCAGGGACTAGGCCCGCCCCGGAGTGGTTTGCGCCCCACCGGCCGGCGGGAAAGGGGCTTGGCACCACGCCAACCGGCGGCTAAGGGCCTCCGCTGGCCAGCGCGAGTTGGCGCATGCGCGGGAACGCCAGCGTGTGCTGGCGTCATTCCCGTTCATGCGCAGAGGGCTTCGTTTCCACACCGGCAATGGCAGACTGCTACAGCCGCCGGTGCGGAACAATAGAGTGCCCCCACGGCACAGGCCCGCCGGCGGATCGGTGGGCCCCGATCGCGGGCCAGGCCATCGTGGGGGCAACTCCCAGGGCTAGATCCCCCCCCTGCTTCCCCCCACCCCAAGAACCCCGGAGGCCGCCAGGTCCCACCAGTAAAGGACCTACTCCAATTTACACCGGAGGGACTGGCAAAAAATGGGCGGGACTTTAGGCCCATCGAGGGCCGGAGAATTCGGGCAGCCCCGTGGCCCATCGAGTCGCACTGATGTCCGCTATTCTCTGAGGCGGGCAGCACGATTGACGCTGGGCTGATTTTTGAGGGGCCGGAGAATTTGGAGGAAGCGGGGGCGGGATTCACGCCGACCCCCGGCGATTCTCCGACCCGGCGGGGGGTCGGAGAATCCCGCCCAAGGTGTTCGGACATTTAAAATCGTAATGTAATATTTTCCCCTACTTATTCACATGCCCCATAAGTGAAACGTTATTACACCACAACAATCTACATAATTGGAAATCCATTCATACCAGTAACAACAACTGTGCCTTTCTTGTATCCTCTTACAATAGGGTGTTGCTTGAGATTAAATTCGGGTCAGCATTCTATGGGATGGATGATATGAAAATCCTTGATAACTTGATTTACTTTTTAAATGGTGTTGGGCATTTTAGCCAAAGTTGGTAATATATAGGAATAAAGTTCAACTTGAACCAAACCTTTTCCATGAAGCCCTTTGCATACTTTAGACTGTTCATACAGGCCTTTAACTTAGTCGAGGTCCACCAAAGGAAAATAACTATTGTTGCCCCAGATACTTGCATTGCAACTGACTTCAATTTCAATAATTAGCAAAATACCGTTAGCTTTTTAATCATAGTCATTTTTAGCAAAGTAACTTCAAATTCAATCAAAGGTAATGGGTAGCATTTCAAATGATGTTCATTTTCTGCAGTTCTGAACTCACATAATTTGCTCAGGCAGATTTCCTTATCTGGACTGCCTTCGGTCAAAGCAGTTAAAGAAACCAAGTCAATTTATACAACTTGTGGATTTTGGTTTCAAAGCGACAGAATATTTTGTTGAGCAATTTATTTCTTCATTTGAAAAGTACAAGATGTTGGGCACATTTTTCATACAGTCTCAATTTTGCATTAAAGCTATGTATGAAAATTAAAAGATGCACGCTAGCAGGAGCTGGCTGGAATCTTTACTGTTGCAGAGAGATGCATCACCCTTGTGATACGGGACTGAAGTACCACATTTTGAACTCTGGCATTTACCTGACAACACAGCGTATCTTAGCACAGATTCTGGGTTTTTGTCAGCGGTTACGAGTTCTATTGTTTACCATCAGTGATGGCTGAGAATGTTGATTCACTCAACAAGACACACCAGACCTGCTCCTAATGCTGGGTAACATACCCATCAATGATATCCATTGCTCGTTCTTTATTTATTGCAATTAGCCACTTCTGGATTCCTAACTAGCCAAATGTGGCTAATCACGAACTTATTTAACAATAAGCCCCCTACAATTAAGACTTTCCTCTTGTTTCGACAAATTACTATTGACAGTTGATGTGTTGACATTCAACATTGAATGAATTGATTTAAATTATGCGAAAGCTGAAATTCCGCGTACTTTTTATATTCTTCACAGGAAAATATCCTCATGCGAATACACTTTCACATCGCAGATGAAACGAAAGAGGACATTTGCACAGCAAAACACTGCATTCCTCACCAGAAATTTGCAATGACTTTATTTGAACAGGTAGGAGATGTTCATGTTCCCGGCAATAAGAATAGATTTTAAAAACCATCTTCTAGAAGAATTTAATTTTGTATTACTTTTTTAAAATTTAAGTTCATCTATGTTTTAAGCTGAAGTTTGAGATTTACCTCTTTTAATGCTGAATTATCCTGATAACATTTACCAAAAGAGATATTAGCCATCTGTGGATGTTCAACATGTTGCAACGGTGTAAAATGGTTGCTTGTGAAAAATGCTTGTCAATTATCATGCTGCTTTTTAAATAAATAGTCTAAAAATGCTACATCACCATCGTGCTAACAGCAGTCACAAGTGTTATATTTTTGAAATGGAAGCTGGATCTTGTGCAGTGCAGTACAAAAAGTGCAGCAGTAATAGCTAAAAGACAGCTAAATGAAGACATTCAGGCAGTTGAGCAATTGCTTTTAGAATGATGTTTTCAAACTGAATGGAAAAGGTATTTGACTCCATGTGCTTTAGGGAAAGAATTTCCAGAGGCTGCCCACATCATGGCGTATTAATGTCTACCTGGACTTGGGAGCAAGCAGCAGACTTCATTGCTACCCCTTCCACAAACATTCAGACCCTCCACTACCGATAAACAGTGTGTACTATCTACAAGATGTTCTGCAGGAACTCGCCAAGGTTCCTTTGGCAGCACCTTCCAAAACCATGACCACTAGCACCTAGAAGGACAAGCAGATACCCGAGAACATCACCACCTGGAGGTTCCCCTCCAAGTCACTCACCATCCTGACTTGGAAATGTCATGCCATTCCTTCACTGTCATTGGGTCAAAATGCTGGTGTTTCCTCCCTAAGAGCACTGTGGATGTACCTACATTTCTGGGACTACAGTGATTCAAAGCAGGAATTCACCACCTTCTCAAGGACAAGTAGGATGGACAATAAATGCTGGCCAAGCCTGCGACATCCACATCCCGTAAAAATGGATGTCAAAACATTCCGCCCTTCGTGATATGTGACACAGAAGTCGCAGATTCCAAAATCACGTACAGCTTGTGACTTGGGATACTTGATTGTGCCATGTTTTTGTTGAGCTTTTTACTTTTTGAAATTTAGGGTACTCGATTCTTTTTCCCCCCCCCCAGTTGATGGGCAATTTAGTGTGGCCAATTCACCTACCCTGCACATCTTTTGGGTCGACATCCACGCAGACATGGGCAGAGTGTGCAAATTCTACACGGCCAGTGACCTGGGGCCAGGACTGAACCCGGGTCCTCGGCGCCGTGAGGCAGCAGTGCTAACCGCTGCGCCACCGTGCTACCCCTGTGCTCATTACTTTTTAGGAACAGAAGTAAGTAATTGGGTGCCTCGAGCCATTCAATTAATGTGGTTATGACTGATCTTTATCTTAACTCCATTTATCTACTTTTGATCCATATCTTCAGTACCTTTACCTAACTAATTTGCCTCTCTGCTTTGAACTTTTGAATTGACCTTCCCACAACAACTCAGCTGAGGGCAAAAGTTTCAGATTTCCACTTCCATTCCTGTGAAAAAGTGCATGCTGACCTCCCCCCAAATGGCCTAGCTCTAATTATTCTGGACTCGTGCTCACGTGCCAGAAGATATGTTTCTCTCTCTGACTTATTTACTTGCTTTGAGATTTATGAGGAAGGAAAACTGCCACCTTCACCCAGTCTGACCTGCCTGTGACTCCAATCCTCAACAACGTCATTGACTCTTAACTGGCCTCTGATGTGGCCTCGAGAAGCCACTCAGTTGCATCATGATCCCTACACAGCAGCCCTTCAGGTCTATCACCATCTATTCAGGGCATTTAACAACGCCCATGTCCAGAATGAATAATTAAGAAAAAAAATGTACCCGACCTTAATCTGAATGCTGACAGCCAGAACTTTGCTCTATGTTTTTGGAGCATTTGCAATTTTAACTGTTGGGGAGACAGTTCCTGAGCAATAGTTTTGCTGATGCTTGGCAGCAAACCTGTAGAAAGGACGCACAAATCTGGGAGACACAAAGGACAGGGCTTTAATGTTTTCCAGGTCACCCTGTACCAAATTGTGGTAGAAGTTATAAAAGCAGTGAAAGCTTCAAAGGTGGAGCAGTTTTAAAAAGAAAGTTGATTGTTAACAATGTATAGTTCAGTCCAGTATCAAACCAAGTCCTCCTATTACCAAGCTGGGTCCTGACTTTGGGCCTGAGAAGCTTGAGTTAATATTTGTTTTGAAACTGGTGCTCATAATCGAGCATCCTGAGATTAACATAAATCATCATGGTAAGTGAAAATTCAGATCACAATTAATGCATCATATATGTGTGGTATTAAAAAATCCTTACTGCTCATCCTTCCTCTTGCTATATTTCCTGGTGTTAGGCCCAAGATAGAGTAGGGCAATCAATCCAAAGGACATCTTATTCAAAAGTGCAAAATTGTAAAACTCTATACCTCATCCCTTGAAATTTCTGGTGCATGTTTCATAGTAAAGGCAGTATAACTTGTCTGATTTTCTTCCCCATCCCCAAACTATATTTTGTGTGTACACAATGGAATAAGTATGAACTGAGATTGGTAGCTTTCTGTTTTGCTTAGCACTGGATGTTGTTGTTTTCACAAACAGCTAGCCAGTTTTTAAAATCATATTAATCATATCTAATATTCAGCAAGGACATTCTGCTGTTGCGACTCCCGCAGTGATGTGTGAAAACAGAACAGTTAGCGTGGCAACTTAGTAGTAAGTTTTGTCCTTTTTGATGGAGTGTGCAGAACAATTTTTTCTTGCAGTGTGTTTGTACTAGCTGTGGCGCAACATCTGATCCACTGCCTTTTATCCAAATGGTGAACTACATTTCTACAACTGCGTTGTGGTAAGCCATTGCTAAAAATAACTGTGCTTTATACAGCAACATTCTCATGCATAAAGATTCTAAAAGAGCTGGAATGTTGTGAAAAATGAATAAGCTTGCTCAGGAGTGTGCTGCATTCCTTGTTGACAAATTGAGAAATCAGGCTACTTTCTTTACAATTTCGAATACTGAAACCATGTGCACTGACTTTAAACATGACTTTAAACAGATTTATATGCGAGTGGAAATTTACGGGTTCCAAATGTGGTCTCGTGGTCAACTCTTAGTGGAACATGACTATACCGGACAAGTTATAGTAAATGTTTGAAAGTGCTGTAGTTGCTAGAGGATGCTACTTGCTGCTGAAAGAGAATCTTGCCTAATAATAAATGTTACCTATCTCTGCTATGTTCTGGCAGGCTCCCTAAGAGTCCCTGAATAGGGAGTCTTTCAAATGCTGACAACCTTACTCTGATTATTTATGTTGCATCTCTTCCACACTTGATGCATGATAAAAGAATGATGTGTTCTAAAGATGGAGAAATCTTCCAAGGGAGGAAACTGACAAAGGAGTTCCTAAAACTAGTGCACTGAGCCCTACTTGAACAGCGTGCCCGTTTGCCTGCAGAGGAAGAGGCAAGGCTAGATCAAGTTATGAGTAACAAATAAATTGGGTAGATCCGAGTTAACCGTGGTTAAGCAATTCTGGATTGGTGACCACAAAATTATATGTTTATGGTCTAAATAGCAAGGAAAAGGGTTAATGTAGGAGCAAGTGCACCAATTGGAATATTACAGATTTTAGAAAGTTGAGCTTTGAGGTGTTGTGAAAGGAAAAGTGACGGAAAGGATTGTTGATCGACCCAGAGATATTAGGGAAAAGACATTGCAAACCATAATTTTCAAGGTGAATCATTTTATTTTAAAAATGGACTAAACTTTTAGGATGCCTTGGACAAATAAAAACTAATGAAACATCAAATTAAAGTGCATATAATATAAGTATGATTAAAAATTAGACAATAAAAAATATGGTTTGCAAAATCAGTAAGGTTGGCAAGGAGATAGTATGAAGAAAGAATTTTGTATTAAAAGAACAGTAAAATATTCTAGCAATAGAATTATTAACTGTGGGTATGGAACCATTGAGAGGAAGGAAAATTAAATTATTATTCCAGAGAGCAGTGGAGACGGGGTGGGGGGGGGGGGGGGGGGGGGGGGGGGGGGGGAGGAGGAGGAGAAGAGAGTTGAGGCTACAATCTTGTGTTGTGCAAATAGACATTGCCCATGATTGCAATGTTTACTGAAGAAAAGCTTTGGGGAGGACCCCACCCTGATTTTGATATAAAAGTGAAGTGAAGAAGGTATTTATTATAAATAACAGGAAACTAAAGGGTGACTGGACCCTGGGACCAAGTTAGTTTTTAGGATTCTATTGGGAACAGAAGATGACGACAGCTTTTTTCAAAGGGAGAAAGAGAGTTAGTAAGTCTTGGAGGTTTAGGGAGAGAAAGGCACCAATAATGGAGTGATTTAAATTGGACATTTGCAATTGGAGGAATGCAGGGCAGCATGGTGGCACAGTGGTTAGCACAGCTGCATCACGGCGCCGAGGTCCCAGGTCCGATCCCGTGGAGTTTGCACATTCTCCCTGTGTTTGCGTGAGTTTTGCCCCCACAACCCAAAGATGTGCAGGTTCGGTGGATTGACCATGCTAAATTGTCCCTTAATTGGAAAAAAATAATTGGGTACTCTAAATTTTTTGTTAAAAAAAGAATTGGAGGAATGCAGAGATCTCAGACAAGATGTAATGAACATCTGTATAAAAATTTGTACGGTCGCTATTTTTAGTACTGTCTGCCAAAATTTGGATGCCACATCACAGGAAGGATGTCAAAGCAATAGAGACAGTGCAATGCAAGTTGCACAAGGGTGCTGCCTTGTATCAGTAAATACAAATGTGAAGAAAACGTTCCAAAATTGGGGCTGCATTAGTTTAAACAGAGATTGCAGGGTGATTCAATATGCAAAGAATTACGAAAGTATAGTATAAATAGATAGACTATTTACAGTGATTGAAGGGTCTAAAATGAGGAGGCAGTGATATAGGATTAAATACGAAATAAAAGGCTTTAAATTGTGAGTTGCCTTGAAATAGAACAGCCTATAATTTGGAGATCTGTCAACAAACCTTCTTTGTAGGCTTTCTCTCACATTATTATTCTGCAAAAGATAGCCTTGTGAGAATGTTTAATACATAGAATACTGAAAACTGTAATTGTAGGTCTGCCCCAAACTGTAGAACGGTATTTTTGACATGAGTTTTTCTTCAGTATAAATATTGTTCATAGCGTTGGGGGCAAAATAATATTCAAGGATAAACCCTTCAAATCAAGTACATTTTAGAGAGATGCAAGGGTGACCTGCATTCTTTAATCTCTTTCTTTACTCAGAGTAGTAAGGGCGTGGAAAGCCCTGCCTGCAACAGTAGTGGACTCGCCAACATTAAGGGCATTTAAATGGTCATTGGATAAACATATGGATGATAAGGGAATAGTGTAGATGGCTTTTGATTGGTTTCACAGGTCAGCGCAACATCGAGGGCCGAAGGGCCTGTACTGCGCTGTAATGTTCTATGTTCTATCTTGAACCAAGACGTAACATTTAAATACTGTAGTGTGCAATGTGCGAACCTAAAGGGAAAACGATGTTAATGTTTCCGAACAAAGTTTTCAAACATTGTGTAAGATACAATATGGCAGTCGTACTTAATTATGATCAAAACGAGTTGTGCATAATTATCTTACATAGGAAATTGTTTCGGCACCTAATTAAATTTGAATAACATAGCAAAGCCTTCTTATTAATTCTGGAGAACTAGTGATAAAGTTGTCAGTGTCTCTGTTGTAGATGCCCTGCAGAGTGGGGGCTTTGTTGGTTTTCATGGGAACCAATTTTTTTCTGTTTTGTCCCTATTGTGCAGTAATCAAGCAATACGTATGATGGAAAGACGTGAGAAACCGACGCCTGACATGTTTGGGGAGCTTCTGCAGAATGCAAGCACAATGGGTGATCTTAGGAACTGTCCAGTACGTGTCTATTCACTTCTATTTCTCAGTATCTGTGATTATTTAAATACAAAGGAATCACTGCAGTTGATGTGTTTACCGTGCGCCTTTAAGACATGAAAATCATCTAATAATGCAGCAATTTTACAGAGCTGCTTTAATGCAAACTAATGCTTTGATGTTTGCCATGTTGCGAGGTTGTAGTTTGAATAATGCCATGACAACAGTCGAGTCACTGCGCAGGTGCTGCTTTGCTTGTATACAATTGTTTGAAAGTCACCACTTGATATTTGGCTGTTTGGTCCTAACCCATTGGTTGGGGAAGATCTGCACAGGGCAGTGATCAGAATACTGCATTCCTGGCCTGGGAATATCAATGCAGCACTTCTTCAGTGTGTACAAACTGCTAGCAGATTAGCTGGCAATGCGTAAGTGTAGTCTTTACTTGCAAGTTGTGATGAAAAGGTGCAGGAAAAATTTGGTTTCAAAATTAAAACAAATCAGACAGGGTTGACCAGAAGGTAAAAATATGCCAGTATATTAGTATTTTGTGTTGCAATTTTATCATTTTCAAGGGAGCCAGACTTGTTTTCTAAGTCTTCTGCCTCCACTGCAGTATTTTTGTATCACAAATGCACCACTATGAAACCTGTTCAGCGCCCACTTAATGACTTGTTAATATCCCTTTGTGCTGGAAATGCCCAATTCCATGGTAATTTTTACATCCTTTGGAAGATGGTCTGAGAATGTAATTGGATTCTCAATGACGACAGTTTATTGTTGAATATGAGAAGTTCAAAGCTGTAAGCAGTTTGTTTCTGTCTCCTGATCAGACTACAACATAACAGTGATAATAAAATAAATGTGTCCTACTCTTAATCTTATTCAAATCATTGAAGTGGTTTCATGATATAAACATAGTTCAAGCATTTGTAATTAAAATGCTATATGCTTCGTCCATTTGTAAAATGTATTATTTGTCGTTGGATAAATATCTTAATTTAAATCAGCAAATTCATATAACTTAAAAGTGTATTCACTGTTTATTTTTGAAAGATATAAAATGAAACGACATTTTTCTGTATTAACCTTCCAAGCCATTTTTAAAAGTGGACTTGAAAGTGTTCCTTCAAATATTATGCATCTTAATTTTCTTCCTTTCTCTTGCCCTTAATCTCTGTCCCATTAATCTTCCCCCCCCCCCCCCCCCCCCCCCCCCCATTACACATTAAATATCCAGACGAGTCTACGGTGGGTTTGATGTCACTTACATTGACAGGCAGGTAGTATGGAGCCGTTGCTTTGGCTTCATCTAGCTGCCCTCCCGTCTAAAGCAACTGAAAATCTTAAATAAAGATTAATTTGGGGCCCACTACTATGTTGTGTTGAATATAAAGACACAATTGGAGTGTCTCAGCTTGATTTGAGTTTCAGTACTGTCTTCTGTAATGTTGCTGATCTCCCTAGCAACAAGCAAGTATGTTGAAGCAGTAAAGCTGAGAAGCAGTGTCTTGTCATTGACCATGATTGAAGATTTCCCTTTTCTCTTTGATTGTTAAAGATTGTGCTTATGGTACATTTAGTGTTTTTCTGCGATTTCCTGAAACTTCCTTTGTTCCATTTGATTAGAGATTAATGTAACTTGTCAGATGCTGTTTAGTAGAAACCTGTACATTCTTCTTGTTAATCCTGAATGTCTGCTGCAGACAATTAATTTTATGGGGGTTGGGAAGGATGGGAAAGGCAGCAACTGCTACTATGAACAGCAGTGTTCAGCAACTCCAAGGATATTTTCAGGTAAAACCACTGAAAACAGAAATGGTCATTTCAGATGTTAATATTTATCGATTAGACTTCTGAGCATCAAATTAGTAAAATGTTATCTGGAGCATTGTGTCCCAAACTGGGTGAATAAATTAATCAAATTGCCCATATGGAAGGTGAATCCTGAAGTTAATGTTAAGAGTATATTGCACTGATGCTGAGCTTGTTATTGCTACTTACTGATAATCGATCATTGGCAGTAGTTAATTAGAAACTGGAGTGACTGTCTGAAACGATGTGACAAACTGTATTCGTTGCCTTTTGAAGATCATGCGGTATATCACAATGATTAATGTCCTTTTATTGATCACTAATTGGCTCAGCACAAATTGCACTTTCCAGTTATAACTTCATAATGAAAATTACAAATTACTGTGCCTATTTTTTTGGAAATGTTATGCGAAATATAATTACACAATTGGAACTATTAAATGAACAATGTCTCGGACTTTTGCACAATTAACACCAAAGAGAGCCGGAGACTGCCCAGTGTATTTGTGATCTTCTTTCATTAGTCCAGGGAGGTAGAGGTGGAGATAGCCAACACATATTTACAAATAAATAACTATTAACATACAGTCTATCCATTTCAGCATAAGAATTTATTTTTCATCTTTTGTAGCTAAGTAAGTTTTTCAATTATTCAATTAAATCTTGAGAAAAGTGGTAGAATGTACCATTTTAATCACAAGCCAAGCTTTCGTAATACTAATCTTTTAGTAACGCAAGTCGCCGCAGACATTTTTTTTAAAGTTAATTAAAAATTTTAATCCGATTAATTCTTGTTCAAGCCCCACAAATAGCTGAAAACTCCATCACCAGTGGGTGCCCTGAATGGGGATTAGTAGTTGTTTTGGCTAGCTGACCTATTTCCACCTCCTTCCTTAGGCTGGGCACTAAGCCCTATAACAACATTCAGTGGACCTGGCTTAGGCTGAAAGTTGAACCTGGTGCTTTCCTGCTCACTGAGCTTCAACTTTTGTACTGCATCTTCAGTGGCCTAGTAAAGGGAAGATAATGAATTTATAATGTATACTGCAGTTGTTTGAATAGTCATTACAGTCAGTTTTTTTTTCCGTTCACTTAAACTAAATCTGGTGAGAGTGCAGAGGAATCACCTGGAGCAACCTGCTCTCATCTACCACTGTTCTGCCTCTTCATTGTCATCTCATCTTTCTCTCCCATTGTTTTGAGAGGTACCTGGTTCCCACCAACTGTCTCCGATGAATAAAATTTGGAATTTAGCACCGTATGGGAGTGAACCTGCAGCTGACTAAGCTGACACAGCACATGCAGGGGTAATGGGCGGTACTGTTGTACAAAAAAGCTTCATTTTTGTATAGAACTGTAATACAACAATAAGTGATGTTCAAGGAGGAGATTTTCAGATACAGAGTACACCCATCAAGGGTGAAAAGATAGGAGAACCAAAGTCATGGATCATTGGATGATGAGGGAGATAGAGTACGATCAAACAAAAAAAAGAGTGTGTGTGATGCCCATTAGGTGAATTCTTCAAGTGAGAACCAAACCCAAGTACAATAAATTGAGAGGAAAATGAAAAGGAAAATAAAACTGGCAAAGAGAGGATATGAGAAACAACAGCGGTTAACAAAGAAAGGAACCCAAAGATCTTCTCCCAGCACGTAAATAGTAAGCAGATAGTAACTGGCAAAGTGGGGCCTATTAGAGACGAAGAGAGTGAAGAATGCTTAAAGCTGCATGGCAAGGCTAGAAAAAGTAATGAGTACTTTGTATCTGTGTTTATTAAGGAAGAGGATGCTGATGAAATATTGATAGAAGCAGAGATCAGTGGTGCATAATCGGAGAAAACAAATCAACAAGCCCTTGGAAAAATTTGAATTAATTAAAGATTGCCAGCACAGATTTTTAAAACGCAGAATATTCTTGACTATGAATGTTCCACCGTTGAATGCATTTAAGGCTGGGATAGACAGCTTTTTGGTATCTCAGGGAATCAAGGGATGTGCTGGGACAGACTCGTGGAGGTTTTGTGTGCCTATATCTTTGAAAATGGAAAGACATACTGTGAGAGTAAATAGCTGGGATCGTCAGCTTCACAGATAGAGATATTGAGTACAATAGCAGGGAGGTTTTTCTGAACCTGTACGACTTTCTGGCAAGAGGTGCAGAGGAGATGTGAGCAAAAGCTTTTTTACTCTAACCCTAACCCTACAACCTGTTGCCTTCCTAGGTGGTTGAAGTGGAGATGATTGATGATTTTAATAGGAATTTGGATGGACCTTCGTGGGAGGTGGGGGAAATAAACTTACAGGACTATGGAGATAGAGCAGGGAAATAGGGCTTTACAGCTTTCAATGAGCACTGCATAAACTCAGTGCTGTTCTTGTTTGTTTTGGTTTCATGTAGGGAGCTACTTTTTTTAAACTTTTGATTTCCTTTACAGAGCAACTGTGGCGAGAAGATCAGAATCCGCAAAGTGTTGATGAATTCCCCTGAGATAATCACTATTGGTCTGGTTTGGGACTCTGATCATTCTGATCTTGCTGAAGATGTCATCCATAGCCTCGGAACATGCCTCAAACTAGGAGATGTAAGATGGTCATTATTGTTTATTATTGGACAATATGGAAAAAACATTGTGTATTTTGCATCAACATTTACCAAATACCAGCAGTAACAAGGAGCATAAAACTAAGTCGAGCAGATGAACTTGCTAGGTTTAATTGAAGCAAAGAAATGGTAATGGAGAAAATAATGGGACTGAGATTGGCAAATCTCCATTACCTGATTATTTTCACCCTAGAGAATCGAGAAAAACATTAACGAATGGATTTTAGCTGCATTTGCCATAATTTTCCAACGGTCTATAGACGAAGAAAGTGTTCCTTTGGATTTGAAAATTGTAAATGGCACTCTATTTATGAATAGCAGGAAGCAGAATCCAACTAACTGCAGATCCATCAGTTTAACATCAGCTGGGGGGGGGGGGGGGTTTCTGGGAATTTCCAGAGACTAAGCACTTGAACAAGTATGAGCTGATCAAAGAAAATCAAAATAGATTAACGATGGGTATGTCATGTCTGACTAAACTTGTTGAATTTCTTGAAACCAGTAGCAAGGTGGACAGGGGCCGGTTTAGCTCAGTTGGTTGGACAGCTGGTTCGTGATGCAAAGCAAGGCCAGCAGAGTGCGGTTTCAATTCCTGGACCGGCTGAGGTTATTCATGAAGGCCCGCCTTCTCTACCTTGCCATCGTCTTGTCCTGAGGGTCTTGGCAGCTTGACCACCACGATCGTGTTCGCTTAACCCAGTAACCCCAATTAACCTTTTTGGACACTAAGGGCAATTTAGCATAGCCAATCCACCTAACCCGCACACCTTTGGACTGTGGGAGGAAACTAGAGCACCCGGAGGAAACCCACGCACGCACTGGGAGTGTGTGCAGCCTCCACACACACAGGCACCCAAGCCGGGAATTGAACCTGGGCCCCTGGAGCTATGAAGCAATTGTGCTAAGCACTATGCTACCATGCTACCCTCTGGACTTGATGGGCTGAATGGCCAATTCTTGTTCCTGTACTTTAATGTGTGCAATAGAACCACACTAATGGCTCTTTGTTTATTTTTCATCAAATAGCCTAAAGATTTGTTTTGTAGCCATTTAATCTTTGTAAAGGATAAAATTTACCAAATAATTTTTAGATAGTAAAAGGCCTGTTGACAATCGCACCCATTGGGTGAGATTCTCTGGCCTTCCAGAGTTTCCCTTCCGCGTGTTTCTCAGCGGCGGGAGACACCCTGCAATTGGCTAGCAGCAGGATCTTCTGTTACTGACGCTGTCATGGGATTCCCCATTAAATCCATCCCACACCCCTGGGAAACCCGCGGCGGGGGTACGCCATCGGAGGAACTCTGTTGGAGGAACTGACCCCGCTGGTGTGAACAGCATGAAGATCCCGCCCATTAAAGTTTAATAGCAAAATTCTTGTCTTCATGATTTTGGTTTTCATACAGTTTATTTGATTCACATAAAGTACTGCTTCTTTCGCCACTCATTGTTTCAAACACAGATCAATTAGCTTATAGTTTTGTAAGCTGGTATGTAGAGAATTATCCTTTGTAAAAATTTATTATCCTGGTCAAATCTAACAGAATAAGTAGAATATTGGGAGTTAAAGATGTGAAGCTGGGCTGTGTTCTTGTGTAAGGAAGAGATTTTTATTCTGGCTAATGCACAATGTGTTTATGACGGAAATGGGCTTTGAGGTTATTCACCAGCAAACTACCTTAGAGCAGGCTTTGACAACAGAAGGTTAAAGGCTAATTTTGTTAAAGGCTTTCATCATTGGAGAAAACATTGAATTAATTTGCTGCTTCAAACATTTGGCAGCATTCACTGCACCACTTCTGTCAAACATTGCATTCTGATGCAGCTCTCAAATTCTGCTTCAGGTGCTCCTGTTATTGTGCAAGGGTCAGTCTATGGATTTTATTTGTGCTGTGGTGTAGATTTTACAAAAGAAAAGCTGATTTACAATGTTGTGCCCTTTTTCAATTTTGTGTTTGGAAAATGAGAATAACTGTTTGCTGGTTACCAGAGCAGAATAAAAGCTTACAGCTTTCTTTTTAAATGCCATTGTGTCCAACAAATTCATTGGACTGTTTTTTTAGATCTGCAGCTTGAATGAAGGGAAGAGATAGAGTGGGCAGGATAAAATTGTTTCGTTTGGTGGAGAATTCTAGAACCATGGGACTTAGATTGAGGATAAGTGGCAGAAGGTGTAGAGGAAGAATGTTTTTACGCAGAGGGCGGTGGGAGTCTGGCATTCGATGCTCAAATTGGTGGTGGATGCAGAGACTCTAAACTCTTCGCAAAAGTATCTAGCTCTGAACCTCGAGCTGTAAGCCACAGGGCTATGGAGCGGGTTCAGGAAGGTGGGTTTTGAAAGGGCAAGTACATAGGTGTCCTTGGGCTGGCATGGACAAGGTGAGCCAAATGGCCTCCTTCTGTGGAAATCATAGAATTTACAGTGCAGAAGGAGGCCATTCGGCACATCAAGTCTGCACCGGCTCTTGGAAAGAGCACCCTACCCAAGGTCCACACCTCCACCCTATCCCAATAACCCCACCCAACACTAAGGGCAATTTTGGACTCTAAGGGCAATTTATCTTGGCCAATCCACCTAACTTGCATATCTTTGGACTGTGGGAGGAAACCGGAGCACACCCACGGGGAGGATGTGCAGACTCCGCACAGACAGTGACCCAAGCCGGGATTCAAACCTAGGACCCTGGAGCTGTGAAGCAATTGTGCAAGCCACAATGCTACCGTGCTGTGCTGGTAACTTTTCAATGGAAGTCTTGGAATATCCATTAATTGCATTGAACTTTTTTTTGAATGGTACCATTACGGTCTGGAATGCAGAAATAAAATCAATGAGGAACTGACCAAATCACTGAGCAGTTGCAGCTTTGTTCTAACTGTATGTTCCTTTTCAGTAATAGATTGCTATTTTGGGTCTATTTTCCCACACTCCACTGTTGATTATTCTATGTTATTTCAACACTATGGAAACAGCAAAAAAATTGGAATTCTTCTTGAATTATTTTTATTTGTTTTATAAATGTTTTTTATTGGGTTTTTGAACAAAGTATATTTACCGTTATGTACACAGAATAAGATATATATAATATATATATTATGTATAGAAAAGAAGTTCTCACAAATATAACAAAAAAAAAGTAGTAATAAAAAAGAAATAGAAAATAAAATAAAGTAACTGGTACAGTATTATGCACCAGCTCAACAGCAGCAACTCTGTACAATTGGCAAAATTATTTACAACTCATAAGTAGGCGTCTGTTTGTGGGAGGGGGGGGGGGGTCGGGGGTCACTTGCTTCTCCCGGACGGATTTTGCTGCCGTTGTCGTCTAGTGCTCACCTCCGCTTCGGCCGTTCCTCCGGTCTTTCGCCTGTATTCTCCTTGTTCTCTGTTCCTGTAAATGCCAAGTTTATTATCGGTCCCCCCCGTGGTTCGCCTTTCTTTCCTCTTAGGCTTAGGCGCCCCCCCCCCCCCCCCCCCCCCCCCCGTTTGTTCGTCGGCGGAAGCTGTCAGCTGACCTTCGGATGGTGAATTTCATTTTCTCCACTTGGAGACATTCCAAGAGGTTGGACAGCCAGTCTGCAGTTTTGGGTGGTGCTGCTGACCGCCAGCCAAACAGGATTCTATGGCGGGCGCTCAGGGAGGCAAAGGCAAGGGCGTCCGCCCTCCTCCCCAGGAATAGATCTGGCTGGTCTGAAACCCCGAAGACTGACACTTTCGGGTGTACCGGGAAGATCTCACTTTTGCTCCTGTTGAGTTTGTAGCCCGAGAAGACGCCAAACTCTTTCAGGAGCGCGATAGTTCCATCCATGCTGCTTTGTGGGTCCGAAATGTAGAGGAACAGGTCATCTGCATAGAGTGAGACTCTGTGCTCTGCCGCCCCTTCGGATCCTCCTCCAGCTTTTTGCTGCTCTGAGCGCAATTGCTAGTGGCTCGATTGCTAGAGCAAACAGCAGCAGGGACAGTAGCATCCTTGTCTGGTGCCCCTGTGCAGCTGGAAGTATTGGGAGTTGGTGTTATTGGTCCGTACGCTCGCCATGGGAGAGTTGTATAGGAGTTTTACCCAGGAGGTGAACCCTGTTCAAAGTCCGAACCGCTCCAGTACCTCTGAGGTATTTCCATTCAACTCTGTCGAAGGCCTTTTCTGGGTCTAGCGAGATTTCCCCTCTTGTACGGCCTTTAGCACTTCCCAGAACGTGGAGGGTGAGACCTCCCCGTTCTGGTTGTTCTCCGTGTACTCTGCTATGGCCCGCAATATCTTTTCGGTGAAGGCCTTCTGAATTATTTTTTTAATATAAATTTAGAGTCCACGATTATTTATTTTTGTTTCCCATTAGAAACTGAAACCGTTTTTGCACTAGCTAGACAATTATAGTGTCAATGTGGTTTAAATCCATTGTCGAGAACCGTAATCAATCATATTGGGTTTTACTGTGATTGACCAACATTGAATAAAAAATATCTTGGGAAACACGATGGATTTTCTTTTTAATGGAGTTGCTATTTTCCTGTTGTGGGAGTATCATAATTTTCTCTTGGCCAGTCAGTCTCCGGAAATATTATAGCAACGAATGCAGAATCCCAATATTAATCACAGATCTCATTTATGTTCGACTCTGACTTTTATTTCCTCCAGCTCTGTGAATAACTTGCCTCTTACAATTCCCTCATTAATGAGTAGTGACCTGTAAACCCTCTTGAGTATCTTGCAGAACGTTTAGGAGCCTTGGTGCCTGCAACAAAGTATAGTTTCTAACAAGGTCGCACTGTAAGCAAGTGCAGTATGATATGTTCTAAAACAAAAAGATTGACTTGCATATAAAAATGATTAATTGTTTGATTCCAGATAATTTAGGCAATGTTTCATCTTGTGCATTTGTTAATGAGACTGCCATTTTGTTTTCTGAGAGCTCAGAATAACTAAAGCAAAGATAGATGCCGATATCTCTCTCCATTGTAAACTAATGCTGCTTTAGATTTAATCCGTCACAATTTCATCCAGCTCCTATGGATATACTTTGTATTTTACAGCTGTTCTATCGGGTGACCGATGACAAAGCTAAACACACAGAGCTCTATTTGGTAGGGATGGTGTGTTACTATGGTAAACACTATTCTACCTTCTTTTTCCAAACAAAAATTCGCAAATGGATGTATTTTGATGATGCCCATGTGAAAGAGGTACTGGTTCTTTACCTAAAATGCTGCAATTTTGTATTGATGTACTTTAGTTTGAGTGATGATATTCCTGGCATTTAAGTGGCTGAATGCACAAGTACATGAATAAAGTAACTATGACGGCCTTGTCTTAAGCTGTCTTATCTTAGTTCATGCCTTTGCTTCCCCTGTATATGATTTATAATGGTGTTTGAACTGTACATTTAGACAGTCACTTCGGAATGAATGTTGCTGGGAGGCAGCCCCCACACACAGTCCCCAGCACCCCTCACCCCCATCCAAACTCTGAAGCGGCTTCTCCTGAAGTAGTACACTTTTCATTGTGAAAGAAGTATTCCAAGGGGACGGCCTGTGCTGAGGACATGGTTAACTAAAAAAGTTAATGACAGTATTCAAGTTAAATAAAAAAGCATTAAAGTTAAAGAAAAAGCATATATTTGTGCCGAGGCTAGCGGCAGGTCAGAAGATTGGAAAGAATATAAAGAACATCAAAGAATTACAAAACTTTTTTTTTAATTTTTCCAATTAAGGGGCAATTTTGGGTGGCTAATCCACCTACCCAGCACATCTTTGGGTTCTGGGGGTGAGAATCGCGCAGACAGAGGGAGAATGTCCGTACGGAGTTTGCACAATGACCCAGGGCCGGGATCAAACCCGGGTCCTCAGCACAGTGAGGCAGCAGTGCTAACCACTCCGCCACCGTGCCATCCTGACAAAAAGATTTATAGGGAGGGAAAAAGAGTACGAGAAAAAGCTAGGCAGTAATATAAAGGCAGATAGTAAGGTATTGATATTTAAATAAGAGTTAACAAAATGACTGGTGGTGCAATGGAAAGTGCATCTAGGAAATTGGTAATGGAAAGTATGGCTATGGTAGATTAATCAAATAGGTATTTTGTGTTGGTCTTCATTATAGAGAGCACAAGTAACAACCCGGATATAGCTGTAAATCAGAAATTGGATAGGAGGGTGGTCTTCACCCCAAGATGGTTAATGCATTGGTTTTATTTTTCCAAAATCTAAATGGTGATAGATTGTGGAGCTCTGAGGTGCAGAGGGGTTGGGGTGTCCCATTGCATGAATCACAAAAGACTAGTATACAAGTACAGTAGCTAATTAATAAAGAATGAAATAGAATGTTATTGTTTATTGTGAAGGGAATTGATTTCAAAAGAAGGTTATGCTTCAGTTGTGTAGGGCATTGGTGAGACTACATCTGGAGCATGTGTACAGTATTGGGCTCCTTATCCAGGAAAAGATATAAATGTATTAGAAACAGTTCAGGGAAGGTTTACTAGACTAATACTAGGAATGGGCAAGTTGTCTTCTGAGGAAAGGTTGGTTAGGTTAGGTTTGTATACACGAGTTTAGAAGAGTGAGAGGTGACTTAAGTTCCTGAGGGGTATTGACTGAGTGGATGTGGAGCGACTGTTTCCACTTCTTGGAAAATCTAGAACTAAAGATCACTTGATAAATAAGGGGTCGCTCATTTTAAGACTGAGATGACGAGAAGGTTTTTCTCTGAGGGTCGTGAGTCACTGGAATTCTCTTCCTCAAAAGGCAGAGTTTGATAGATTACTGATGAACAAGATTATTGATTGATTATTGATGAGCAAGAGCGTGAAAGATTATCGGGGGTAGACAGGAATATGGAGATGAGGTTTCAATCCGATCACCATGATATTGAATGGCAGAGCAGACTCAAAGGGCCGAGTGGCCTACTCCTGAACCTAATTCGTATGTTTGTATGCACATATTTTTAAGTGTAGAATGGTCAGGTTTCCCCTCTCAGATAATCCCATCGAAATGCAGCAACGTTTAATTCTGAACAGCATCACCAATGGAGGGAATGTTGAGTAAGCTATGTTGACTAAATATATCTGGGACAATGCAGTCCTTATGATGGTATGTTCGTGACGTCTGTACTTAATTTCGCCTCTATATTCCATTGCAAGCTGAGATTGCCAAAGTTTTTTTCTAAAAGTTGCTCCTCTTCTGAGCCCACATTTCAATGTAAGCAAATTGTTGCAAAGAGTAAATCACTCTAGTTTCTTTACCATACGCAGGCACAAATAGGTTAACACATAACAAGATCAAGTTTTATGAAGGCCATGTTTTTAGATGTATTTGAATTATGAATGCCAGCTTAACAAAAATTCAAACAGTTTCAGTGTGGATAAAGCAATACAGTAACAACACTAGTGTTGCAATTCTCATTTTCAATTTAGATTGGACCCAAATGGAAGGACGTAGTGACCAGATGCATTAAGAGCCACTATCAGCCATTACTCCTTTTGTATGCAGATCCAAGAGGCACTCCTGTGTCTGTACAGGATCTGCCCCTAGCAGATTCCCGTCAGTACAGCAGAACCTGTTATGACAGTGAAGATTCAGGTAACTATGACTTGTTATTTTAAAGGCTTTAAAGTGGCCGCACATAAGGTTTCAGGGATGGCGACTTCAGTTACATGGATAGGTTGGAGAATTTGCGGTTGTTCTCCGTAGAGAAGAGAACATTGAGAGGAGATTCAGTAGCAGTGTTCAAAACTATCAGAATCTGGATGCAGTAAGTAAAGAGAAATGTTCTCATTGACAGAAAGGTCGAGAAGCAGAGGATACCAATTTAAAGTGATTGGCAAAAAAGCCAAAGTTGACATGAGAGAATGCTTTTATGCAAGTGGTTAGGATCTGAAATCTGTTGCCTGAAAGGTTGGTGGAGGCTGCTGCAAGCTTGGCTTTGAAAAAGGAGATGGATAAGGGGGAACATTTCCTAGGCTATGGAGTAAAGACAGGACAGTGGGACCAGCTAAACTGATGTTGCAGGGAGCCGACAGGCGACTCGACAACCCAAATAAATAGCTCCCTTTTGTGCCTTAATATTTCTATGATTATTCATGTGTAATATAAAATATCTCCAGCTGCATTTGGCTCAACATGGCCAGATGGAGGAATGTAGCAATGTCTTATTTGCAGGTTCTCCTCCAAACCACTCACCATTCTGTATTGGAAATAAATTGCTATTCCTTCATCGTCTCGAGATCAAAACGCGGGAACTCCGAACAGCACTGTGGGCATAATGACTTCACGTGGACTGCAGTAGCTTAAGAAGGCAGTTCACCATCACCTTCTCGAAGGAAACTAGGGATGGGCAATAAATGCTGTCCGTGCCATCAATAGCCATTATTCTGTGAACTAATTCTGAAAGCTGAAGTATTAATACAGGTTTTGTGCTTTTGAAATTGATTCGCATTAACGGCAGCACGGTGGCGTAGTGGTTAGCACTTCTGCCTCACGGCGCTGAGGACCTGGGTTTGATCCCGGCTCTGGGTCACTGTCTGTGTGGAGTTTGCACATTCTCCCCGTGTCTACGTGGGTATCACCCCCACAACTCAAAATGATCTGCAGGGTAGGTCGATTGGCCACGCTAAATTGCCCCTTAAATGCTAAAAAAGAAAATTGGGTACTTGAAATTGATTCGCGTTAGTTGCGGAGCGGTCAGTTTTTCCAAATGTTCACCAGTTGCCCCGAGAATTTTCATGTTTGCTATTAGGAAAATTCGAGTTTGCTCGTGAGAGTAAGAGCAGCCTTTCCCTGTGTAGCGATGCCGCAGTTCATCATATCTTTTTTGAAAGTTGTTAAGAATGCCATCAGTGGAGTAATTAGAGCAAATCATCAACTAGTTTGTGGTTATAAAATTGAAAGAGTGAGACAATGCCTATAAAACACCCCATTGAAAAATAAAGGGCTGGATTCTCCGGACCCCATACCACGTGTTTCTCTGCAGTGCGTCGTTTGCTGTCAACGGGATTCTCTCTTCCCGCCATTTGTCAGTCAGATTTCCTTTTGAAGCCACCCCATGCTGCTGGGAAACCTCCGGGGAATCCTGGCGGCCGAACATTCCAGCCAACGTTAGAAATGCAAAATTGGGAACTGCACTGCCAAAACTGAGATGCAAGGTTTTGATCTCCAGTCTGTCCTGTGGTAACAGATTTCAGTTGTAGCTTCAGTTTGCCTTTACCTCTTTTGGTTTGGTTCAGATCCAGCAAAAGGGCAGTGCGCAGGAGAACATTGGCCAGTGGTAGAATCATGCCTGATCGCAGCATTAACTTTTGAGGCTGCTATAAGAAGGAGCAATACATCCCAAGGTGTCAGAGGGCAACTGGTTCCTCTGAATTGGACTCTTAAGGGTCAGACTTTTAAGATTGAAGGGTAGAAAGAGATGAGAATATGGAGGAAGAGGGAGTTATTATTAGCTGTATTTCTACTCATTAGTTCTCCTACATTTGTCATCTCCAATCACTCTCCAGATAAATCTATTCACAATCAAAGAACACAAACTTTCATTGCAATTGTTTGTAGTATTGTTTTCCATATTTTAAGTGCTGACAATGAGATTCCCTTATTAATGATGTAATCCTTTTTAGATATATTGTTTGGGGAAAGTTTGTATCAAGTGTTTACTTGCTAAGCATAGTTTCTTGTTTTCTTAAATTAACTGATAACGGTAACCGTGTAGAAATTGTTTTTGACACTATTTCCCTTGCAGAATGCTGTGTTTGAAAGCCTTGTGTGTAGATTAAGACTCGATTCGTTGGTGCGTGACTGTTGTAAAATGAAAAGGCTTCTGTCTCCTCTGCTGGATTTCACTCCCTTGCAACTGTTTGCCGCAACTGGTATTCAGCAAAGCCAATTGAGATGGCAGCTATAATTGGAATATGTGATGTGCTCTGGATAGTCTTACTCATATTTTTATGGCATGTCTTTTTGCAGGAAGAGAGCCATCGATATCGAGTGACAGCAGGACAGATTCTTCTACTGAGAGCTACCATTACAAGCACAGTCATCATGAGTCTACGATCAGCCATTTCTCCTCTGACTCGCAGGGTACAGTGATTTATAACATGGAGAATGATACAGCCTCTCAAAGCAGCAGGGACACAGGTACTATAAATCTAGAACTGATGCATAGCCCTAAGAATCGAAAATCAATCTCTGGCAGTACAGATCCTGGCAAAATGGACTAAATTAAGATAATAAAGGATTATAATTTTAGACAAGGCAATTTAACGGTGGATACTATAAATTGAAGTGCAATAAAAACTGGAAAAGAAATTGATTCAATTCTCATAAATTTTCAACCCAATCCATGAGCCATTAAGTGGAGATGTTCTTTTTAGACCCTTTGAAAGTATAGGTGATATTTGAGAACATGTCCTGTTGAAGGAACTAAATCTTGTATTTTCCTTTTTTTAAAAAAACTTATGACGTGGGTTCAGATAAATTAGTTTTTAATGTGTTGTAGTATGGAATAGGCATCTTGTTTCATCTGATACTTTAATCTGCCACCTGGAATTACAATAGTCTAATCACCCAAAATAATTTCCATAAAGGAACTTCTTGGAAATCGGTTACCTGGTTGCTTTAACAGTGGGTGGCACAATGGTGAGCACTGATGCCTCACAGCCAGGTACCCAGGTTCAGTTCCCACCTTGGTGACTGTGTGGAGTTTGCAAATTCTCCCCGTGTATGCGTGGATTTCCTCTGGCCGCTCTGATTTCCTCCCACAATTCAAAGATGTGCAGATTAGGTGGATTGGCTATGCTGAATTGGCTGTAGGTTAGGTGGTTAGGGGCAGGGAAGAGTGGGCCTATGGTAGGGTGCTCTTTCAGAGGGCCGGTACAGCCTCGATGGGCCAAATGGCCTCCTTCTGCCTGTAGGAGTTCTATAGTTGTTAAGTGGTTACCATATCTGTTATCTGTTCTAAAATCAGTTGTGTTTCACTTGTAGGTTTTAATGTTGCTTAAATAGGTCACTGCTTGGCGTGCTATGGACACTACTGATTGATCAGCCAGCTTGGCAAACCAGAGGGACTGGGAATGGTAAACTGATTATCGGGAATGGTATTTTTCTGATGTAGTTGCAGATAGCCCAGAAAGCTCAATCCCCATTGATGGGGTGGTCATGGTTGGATAATCAATCAAAAAATTATCAGTGTTTTGTATTTGTAAACTGCATGGATTTAGCTGAAGTTCAGCAATATACCTGCTCTGACTCTTGTCTAAGCTCTCTGTAGGTCATTAAATCAAGTGTGTGTATGTCTCAAAACAGCTATTTGCTTTTATACAACCGTGCAACGTAAAATCTATTGAACGCATTTGAAGGTATAATCCCAAATAAAATGATGCCAAGCCAAATGAGTAATTTTTAGCAAGAGAGAAGGAACTCTGGAAGTGGAAGGAATTGGCCTTTGTAATGATGAGGCTATTGGGCCTGAGACTCTACTTGGGATTGAGTAGGACAATGAGGCTGAGAATCTAGTTCAACTTCAGAGGCAGCTGGAAACAATGGTGTTGGTGTTTAATTTGTGGTAAATGTTGAAGACGCTTGTAAGATCAGTCTCACAAAAACTGAAGGAAATTGTGACTGATCTAAATATTGGACCAACAGTCTGACAGCGCAAAGGCCATGGGGAGGTTCCCAGAAGTAATGGAAAGGTACAAATGGGTGTCATCAGCGCACATGGAAGCTGAACCTATATCTAGGGTTGAGATTACTTGAGAAGCTTGGATTTGAATAATAAAGATTGAAAATTGGGGTTAGATAGATTTTTTTTCACAACTTGCAGCAGAACCTTTGAACTCTGCTCTCAAAACTAAATTTATTGGTAGTAAGGAAGCTGAATACATTTGAGGTTTGTGATCACTGATTACAGTGTAATAACAGTCAGAGACATCACTGATAATGGTGAAACGTTGCTATCTGCATCATAGGTAATAATATCACTGTTATTATTAACAGCATTGTATTAGTCAGTGAGTTGGTGGCGGGGAATCTATGGAGTTATCCCTGCCGTATTCTTTAAAAGTTATTATTTTTATCTTGAGAAATTGATATTTTGTCTCAGGACATCATACAGACAGTGAATCTAATCACCGACCTCCTTTCAAAAAAGGGATTTCTGTGGATAGAAGGCGGAGTTCCAGCCGACCTAGACACCCTGATAATCGAGGAAAACCAGAGAAATCCGATGAAGTTCCGCCCTGTGGTTATCACAGTGAAGGTGAGGAAAGGAATCTATCGAGAAACCCTATAGCAAAAGTACCATGAATTGGGAAGTGCTGGGTGGTGGGTGCCTGTGAATAGTGGAGTATTGCTCTTGTGCAAGCTTTATCCTTTGCATCTTTTATGTCTGAAATTTTAGGTGAAACGTTAAAAGAGAAACAAGCCCCGAGAACTGGACCAAAACCTGCTACTAGTAGGTTAAAGGACTTCAGAGAAACCATGAGCAATATTATTCACAATAGACCGTCACATAACCAAGATCAGAGTAACAACAAATCATTTCCAGCCAAGGCGATTGAGATTGTAGATAATGACAGTTTCCGAACGTCAGGTGGACAGTCACGTAACTGGGAAATGGAAAGCACCAGCAGTGAATCCAAATCGAGCTCATCAAGCAGGTCAAAGCCTTACCTGTGGAAACCGAAACGGGAAGTCCTCAATATTGACAGTATTTTCACGAAAGAGAAAAGGAGGATTGCCTGCTATACTACAATGAATGCAACGTCCGAGGATGGCACTAAAGATTGTAACCACAATAAGACCGAAAATGTGGTCGGAGTTGGAGCTCCTTTAGATAATACAAAGAATGAAGGGAAAGGCGTACACTTAAGTAATGACAGGTATGAGAAGGCTGGGTATCCTGGTAAGTGTATGCAACAAACTGGGATCCACAGTTTGGGAGAAAGCGAATGTTTTATTCAGAGAATGGAGTCTGGCTATGAAAGCAGTGAGCGCAACAGCAACAGTCCAGTAAGTTTGGATACTTCGGTTACTGATGGGATTCCAGGTGGAGTGCACAACTCTAATGCCAATCCTTTCAGGTAAATGAGTCATCTGATTACTTAACATTTCTGACTCGCTGTTTGACTAGGAGGTTATAAGTTTAATTTTGCTTTATATTGTTTGTTAAAACATAAATATTCTGGAATTGCTTCAGCACAAAGCTTCTAGTCACTTTCAAAATCTTTGCATATATTTTTTCCAATATCAATATTTCTAAGAGTGTGTGAATACAATTCCTCAAGCTTGACCGAGTGTGCAGCTTAATATCAGATGTATTTAACAGTAGTAGCAGAAAGAATGGCAATAGCACTATGGGATTCTTGTACGAGCAGAATTTGTTTCTTTGCCTGGCAATTAGGATTCAAGTACAATTTACTTCTCAACTTTTCGTGGTAAATAAATATGTTGGCAAAACCAATTAATTTTGGTGAGTAACAGGGCATGTACATGGTGAATGTACGTTGTACAAACCATTTGATATAATCGCTGTATGACGACTAGATTGCCAACTAAATAAATAATAGGACACACTGATTATCATGAAATACTGCTTTGTCTTTAAATTTGCAATCCTTCCCCTAATGCAAGGTTATACTGCTGCCTGCCTGTAGCCTTAATTTATTTCCATTATACCTGTGGTAATTGCTATAATCTGTCTGTCTAAGTGGGCACTTTTGTGCCTTACAGTAAATGTCGATTTTTCTGAGGCACAACGTGTGTACTGCTCTCTTTAAAGGGAAGCAAATGCCAAGAAACCCATCAGTTCCGGTCCTTCGTGGAAAACGGTTCCCAAGTCCAAGAGCAGCAGTGCCTTACAACAGGAATTATCTGTAGCCTCTAAGAGCTGGGTGAATTTGCAGCAGACTTTCAGTAAGAAAACCTTTTTATATCCTAATACTGAGTGCTTCTTCTTTCTGATGAATGTAGATTGTCTTGATGGTGTTTTGTTTCTCACATGCATGTGATGTCATAACAAAATCACTAGCTGCTTTTTCCTCTTTTCCTCCCTGAAGTTTATCACCAAATGTTTGCTTTACAAATATCATTAGTTTGAAAATGCGTGCGACAAGATGCTGAAACTGCCCCAAGCTGTCTTGGCTCCATATATTGGTGCAGGAGTGTTTTTAGTTTAAAAAGAAAGCAATGTGGTTTTCGCGTGCTGGTGTGCACTGATCAGTAACTGAGAAAACATACCAGTCGTCACAATGCCTCCATTTCACCCCCTCCTGCAGTTAATAACTTGTATTGTTTTTATCACTTTATTTTGAAGTGCAGTTTTCCTTTCTAATTGAAAATGAAATGAAATGAAATCGCTTATTGTCACGAGTAGGCTTCAATGAAGTTACTGTGAAAAGCCCCTAGTCGCCACATTCCGGCGCCTGTCCGGGGAGGCTGGTACGGGAATCGAACCGTGCTGCTGGCCTGCTTGGTCTGCTTTAAAAGCCAGCGATTTAGCCTGGTGAGCTAAACCAATGTGAAGATGAGATGAAGCCAGAGCTGAGCATTTATGTTTTTAAAATATGTCCATTAAAAATGTTTCATAAAAACCAACTCTCTCAAAACGGTTAACCAAAATAATTGATATTGACCTGAGTTATATTCTAAGACTGCAAAGTTTGTTGAAATAACAGATTGACTTGTACAGGTTGCCCAATGCCAGAGGTAATGGTATCTCGATCACCCCCAAAGTTGACTTTCAAGCATATGGGCTACCTGGTTTATCAGGAATTGGATTGAGGTGATCCAAACTCATCAGCAGGGATTTTAACTCTGATTCCAATGCTGAAGGAGCAATAATCTGATGCTCTGTCACCACTAAACCTCCTTTTTATTTCACAAATGTTCTTGTGATTTACTGTGAATTACTTTGATATTTGCAGCCGTTAGTAATTTTGACAAGATTTTTTGTAACGTCTTAACAGTGCTAAAACTGTACACATGTTTATGACCAGTAACTGCCAGGTTCCCCACCCGCAGATTGAATAAATAAGCATCTTTTGCCAACTATGAAAGTCAGTAATAAGGAATTTAAGGCTTGTACACTTTGAGCTGTTAAAATTACTCTTGTGGAACAGCAGCTACTCGTGATTGTCTTTTTACCCCACACCCCCTCACACAATTTTTGGGAAGCATTCCATTGTTTGTCTTCTAGTTCATTATGTTGCATATTTTTTTGAAACCAACAATTCTACAGATTGCTCATTTTCAGCTTTGCTAGGACACTTTAAATGCCAGGTAGTTACCAGGATAGTGACATGGTCAGTTGTTGCAGCTGGAGGTGCTAATGAAACAAACCACCCGTGAATGATGTGAAGATGAGATGACGCCAGAGCTGAGCATTTATGTTTTTAAAATATGTCCATTAAAAATGTTTCATAAAAACCAACTCTCACAAAACGGTTAACCAAAATAACACAATAAAAGAACAAACCTAACCTGCAAAGCACATATTAACGTAACCCCAAAACACTAAACTGAACCCCCTAACAGCTGACGGTGACTAGCTCCTTAAAACAATGGAAATGAGTGGCTGCCATCCTAGGTAAAACCCTTGTACCGTTGAAGAAAGTGGCCCAAAAGCTTACCAACTTGGAACAGGCCCAGAACACAATAGTGCGGTTAGCACACACACAAACCCCCCCCCAACCACCCCAGAACAATTCTCATAATCCATAAGACATAGGAGCAGATTTAGGATATTCAGCCCATCGAGTGTGCTCAGCCATCCAATCATGGCTGATATATGTTCTCATCCCCATTCTCCTGCCTTCTCCCTATAACTTCTGATCCCCATATTAATCAAAAACCTATCTATCTCTGTCTCAGAGACACTCAGTGATTGGTCTTCACAGCCTTCTGTGGCAAAGCGGTCCACAGATTTGCCACCATCTAGCTGAAGAAATTTCTCTTCATCGCAGTTTTAAAGGATTGGATCAAGTTTACTGAGCACATTAAGACATGGAGTTGACCCTGTGAAGGGCCTTGCTCCATATCTCACAATCCAGAATGGGACCCAATTCACCCTCCTATTTCACCCTCCCCTTACTCAATGGAACTGACCCTGCTGAGGGGATATGGTCATATATGCCCGAAATAGTCCTCCTTCAGACCCGGCCAAAGACAAAATCCTCCTCAACAGGGAAGAACGTGGTGCCAAACATCCGCATATGAGAGTGATATCGATCGATATGACCCACATGCTGCTGGGACTTTGTCTTTCTTGAGAATCAAGGAGATGGAGACCTATGTGAGGGGAGAGGGCAATGACCCCAGAATAAGGTACCAATTGCTCCGGTTAAAATTCAATGGGGAAGCCACCTGGGCCAGGGGCTTTATCAATCTGTGTCAACCCAGTGCAATTCCTGATTTCCTCTGGGGCCCAACGAGGATTCCAATCCTCGCTCCTCTCTCCCTCCACAGCTGGGATGGAGAAGCTTTCCAAAACGTCAGTCATGACCGATCCCTCAGCCGGAGGCTCTGATCTAAAGCAATCCTGATAAAATGATTCAAAAGCCTCATTAACCTGAGGGAGGAGTGGAAACCAGGCTGCCACTTCCATTTTTAACTTTAAATTGATTACCAGATTAACAGGAAAGGTTTTTAGAATCGAGATCCTGCTCTAGTGTTCTGCTCGGCACTATTTCGGCTCCCTGTACGCATACAGGATGGAAATATTTTTCAACTTTCTGGGAAATACTCACCTTATGTTCCACTTGACTCCTTGTATCAGCTGGAGTGTAGCTCCCCAACAGTTTGGCTTGAATTAGGCATTTGTTCCCCCAGGGATTTAGACTTTACTGTAATAATACTGGTTCCAATTACATTATTTAAACAATATGTACTTAAAAACAATTTCTACTTGTGTACAAGATGAGCTCAAGCCACGTCTTGTTACTGTTTTTCTTCCTGACACGTCACAGCTGTCCCTAAAGCATAAGTATCTGATGACATGACTACTTTGCTAAGTCACTGTCTGTTGCCCAGTCTCCTGGATAATGCTAGTGGGTGTTTAAATTGCTTATTATTTCAGTGGCGTTTGCCATCCATTTACCTCTTGCCACAAAAATGGAGAGTAATTCATAGCAAAGGCACATGCACCACCTAGTGGTGGAGAATTGCTACAGCAAGTGCCTCTTCCTCATTCACCCCGTTCCACTGAGCATCATAAAGCAAAGGTAGCAGCCATATCTGATTGAAAGCCACTCACACAAGGATCTAGGTGAAGCAATTAATGCTGTATATGCCTGGTATTTGCCCTTGGACTCTGGAATATCTGTGGCTAGCAGTTGCAAACTATCCAGTGTCATTCCATCAGTGAAAGAGGACGTAGTTGATGGACAGACTGTGTAACTTGGCACAACGGTTGTTCAAAGCATTTGCTCAAAGTTGGACGTGAGAAAGAAGCACTTGTGCATTTAAACTCTAATGCCTGTCATGATTGGGTTGCAGAGAGAGATATGAGAGATTGAATAAACTGGGATTGTTCTCCCCAGAGAGACGGAGGCTGAGGGGGCGACCTGATAGAAGTTTATAAAATGATTAGGGGTATAGATAGGGTAAACAGTTGGAGGCTTTTTCTCAGGACAACATTGAAAACTACAAGGGGGCACAAGTTCAAGGTGAGGGGGGAAAGGTTCAGTGGAGATGTGCAGAATACGTTTTTTTTACACAGAGAGGGTAGTGGTGGCTTCAAATGCACTGACAAGTGAGGTGGTTGAGGCAGATACGTTAGCGACCTTTAAGACTTAACTGCATAGACACGTGAACAGACGGGGTATAGAAGGGTACAGGCGGTTGGTCCAGATAGGACACGTGATCGACGCAGGCTTGGAGGGCCAAAGGGCCTGTTCCTGTGCTGTACTGTTCTTTGCTCTCTGAGTGTTCAGGCAGAGGTTTGTGGCCACTTCAGTATGGTGGGTTCCTGCTCATCCGACATCTGGACTGACCTTTTTAAATAACTCTCACTTAAGATTTCCAGACTTCTTGATGTGCCTGGGGTCACTGAACTTTCCAGGAAATCAACTTCCTTGTGCTGCCTTTTGGTAACCTTTTCCCAATCCTGCTTTTACACTCCCGCATGGTTAACGGGAACACAGGGAGGAAATTGCAGCAGATTAGAAGTGGTTTCATGTCTTTTTGCAAAGCTGTCATCGGGAGGAAAATTCAGGCCAGTGTCTGGCAAGGTCTGCAGCAATGATCTTGTTTAAGTGAAATAAAATAATCAAATATTACACATTGGCACACAGATCATGCCTCAAGACTAAATGGAAATGGCGTGCAAAATCTGTTTTCTCTTAACTGTAATTTCCTCCATGTCATTGGCTCCTCCCTGCCAAAGATTTGTTAAATGGACACAAGCCAGATGGTGAACGTTTAGATAGATGTCATAAATGTTTACAGCATGGAAACAGGCCCCTTGGCCCAGCTTGTCCATGCCACCCAGTTTCTATCACTAAGCTAGTCCCACTTGCCCGCATTTGGCCCATATCCCTCTATACCCACCCTGCCCATGTAACTAACGGTTTTTGAAGGAAATAATTGTACCTGCCTCTACCACTGCCTCTGGCAGCTCATTCCAGATGCTCACCACCCACTGTGTGAAAAATATTTCTCTCTGGTCTCTTTTGTATCTCTCCCCTCTCACCTTAAACCTATGCCCTCCAGAGAAAAAAGTACCAGTCTATCCATATAACTCAGGCCATCCAAGTCCTGATAGCATTCTCGTAAATCTCTTCTGCCCTCTTTCTAGTTTAACAATATCCTTCCTATAATAGGGTGACCAGAACTGAACACAGTATTCCATGTGTGGTCTTCCTAATGTCTTGTACAACGTCAACAAGACGTCCCAACTCCTGTATTCAATACTCTGACCAATAAAACCTAGCCTGCCTAATGTCTTCTTCATCACTGTGTTCACCTGCGACTCCACCTTCAAGAAGCTATGAACCTGTACCCCTAGATCTTTGTTCTGTAACTCTTCTCTCTCTCTCTCTCTCTCTCTCTCTCTCTCTCTCTCTCTCTCTCACTCTCTTCATCTCCCCCCCCCCCCCCCCCCCCCCCCCCCCCCAACTTCACATTTATCCAAATTAAACTCCACCTGCCGTTAATCGACCCACTGGCCCAATTGGTCAAGATCCTGTTGCAATCTTATATAACATTCTTCACTATGCCATCAATCTTGATGTCATCTGTAAACTTAATAACCATGCCTTCTACATTCTCATCCAAATCATTAATATATATAACCAATAACACTGGAACCAGCACCGATCTCTGAGGCACACCGCTGGTCACAGGCCTCCAGTTTGAATAACAACCCTCTACATCCACCCTTTGGCTTCGGTCGCCAAGCCAATTTTGTATCCAATTTATTCACAGGAGGCAGCATCACTGATCTCTGTCTCCTAACTCTTAACTCACTGTCCCCGCAGACTCTCTTTATATGTGCTCTCATCCCATAATCAGACAATGGCTGGAATTCCCTGGTCATCAAGATTCTCTTTTTTTTCCTGCTGGCAGCACACCCCCGCCTGCGTGGTTCACGGCAGCACAGGGTGGCTTCGATGGGAAATCCCATTGACAAGCGGCTGGAAGATAGAATCCCACCGGCAGCGAAGGGAGCGCCACCGAGAAGCAAGCTGCTGGAGACCCAGAAAATTCAGCCCAATCTGTATCGTTAACAACATAATCAACCGACCATTAACAATATTTTAACTGAAACCCTAATCATTTTCTCCCAGATTTGCACTGGTTTTAATTTCAGTAAAGTAAAGCTCAAGAGTTGTTAGGATACTGTTGTACTCTAGAGTGCATTTTTGAATTTCTGCACTCTAGAGGGTTGTGGATGCTTCATCATTGAATATATTAATAAGGCTGGGCTACACAGGCTTTTGATGTCTCAGCGAATCAAGGTATATGGGGAGCAGGCGAGACAGTGGTGATGAAGCTGAAGACAGCCATGATATGAAATGAATGGCGGAACAGACTTATTGGGCCGTCTGGTTTACTTCTGCACCTACCTCCTGTGTTGTTATTCAGAACAAATACCCAAGCTATTACCAGATATCTTGAGCAGCTGAATGTATTCTGCTGTGTAGCCATGCAGGCTGACTTTCTGGTTCCTTGTGACTGTTTGCACTAATGTCCTAGAACTGGGGAGGTATCTTTCATCAAATGAAAGCCAATCTTGATGTTGGAACGTGGCAGGGAGCTGGGAAAACTATGCTTTTTTCCATAACGTTTGAGTGAAGAGATTTACACACAACCTCAACAGCACCATTTTTAATATATAGATAGATTCTGATTTGACTGAAATTGTGTTCATTTTGTTCAGACTAAAAATAGAACTGTAGTCCTAAATTTGCTGCGATGAGCTCAGTGAATGGCGAGCTTCTGTTTCATACTGTGGATACTTTGGGAAGCTTCCATGTCCCTGAATGGTAAAATTATTGGCCAATGGTGTCTGGTGTGTGATAGATTTCCTGGAAAAGCAATGCAGCAGCTGACTCTGACAAATAGTCAGTATAATTGATGAGGAAATAACTCCCTGCCTTGCTCCAGCACTCCACACCCGAACCTAACACCATGCCTATAGATGGGTCATGTAAATTAGTTACATGCTGTTGCCTACAAACTGAACAAAAGATTTTGAAAGGATGGAAGTGTTTCTTTAGCTTTTTCAGCTGTTAATTTAAACAACTAAAGCTTTCTTTAATTTTGTTAGGATGTTTGTGAATTGATCGAGCTTCTCAAAGTCCTCATTCTACAAAGTAAAACCCACTGAGCTGCAGCATTCAGAAATTATTTAAATTAAATTAAATCCATTTTTTTCTCCTCACTAACCTGATACAGTTACTGAAAGGTAAATTTGACAAGTTATGTATGCACAAAAGACCTATGTGGTGCTATTGGCCAATTGTTTAATCTGCTTCATAAAGATGAAAACTACAGTCAGCCCATGCGCAGTGAGTTGGATGAGCTGGAAGAGGAGATTAAAAGGAGAACGAAAGAAGAGGAACTGAGGAGAAAGAAACTTCGGGAGAAGGAAGCCACTATGGTGTTTAACCCCCGACCAAGCAAATTCATGGACCTGGATGAGTTACAGAATCAGGGTGAGTGTTTGCCCACTGCCTGGTCCCAATGAATAATGGAATGTTTGTCTCCGGCCCACATTAAGGGAAACTAATTAAAGGTACTTGCATTTCATTGCTGGGGTTCTAATAAACTCTGAGGCAACGACCTAGCAGCCTCATTAGCTGGGGTTGCAAATCCCGCAACGGCTGCTAAATCCCACACCCATGACGTAGGGTGTGGAGGTGCCTGTAGGCCCCAAGGCTTGAGGAACATGGGGCAAATCTACAGGGCATGGGGGGGGGGGGGGGGGGGGGGGGGGCGGAGGGCGGAGTCCTCCTCCATTTTGGGGAGGGCGGTGGTGCCTAAAATTTATCTTTCAGATAAAGGGCGACCCAATATCAGATTCCCAGCTTAGCCGGCAAATTTAGGCTCCTCCCAGCTGTCTGAGTGATCCTCACCAGGCGAGAAAAGGTAGCTGTGAACCCAGCGAGTTTCACTCAACTTTTCTCGCCAGATCCAATACTCGGCAATTTCGGGAAGATTGCACCCCGAGACCAACATTGGGCAGAATTCAATGAAAACATTTCTAAATTC